>NW_010257024.1:37918-95157 GCF_000690775.1 Eurypyga helias | reverse complement strand
CTGTTTTAAAAAAAATTATACCTACATGTGCAAGTGCATCTCATGTCAACACATAAAAACATAAACATATACAAAGATGAAGGGGATCTATTTTTCTTCTGGGTGAAAGCAAACTGTAAAGGCCTTTACATTTTTTGCTTGAAGTTAAGTTGAAGTATTAGGTCCAGTTGCAGAACATTGGAGAGAAGATCCTGTAAAACTTAGTGTATTATTGAACATGTTCTTCTGACAATGTCATATGCAAGATATTTGCACTTCATTGTGGTATTTATGAGGTCTTTTTCTGGAGCAAGACATATTATCCAGGTGGCTGAGTGACCTGTGTCTCCCAAAGATGGTTTTTCAATGGGCAGGCAACAGCAGATAGGATAGTGTGTGTACAAGCTGCAAAGTCCTAGCTCCATTCCTCTTAGTCCTCACAGACTAATTCATGGTAATGCATTTATTCCCTATTTCCCTGTAGTCATAAAACAAGGAGAAAGAAAGAAAAAAAAAAGAAAAAACAACAGGAAGCATCAAAGTGTCTGGATCCTCCTGTATAAGTTTGTTTTGAAAATAATTTACATAAGTTTTAGCTTTATGCAATAAAGGCATTTAAAGCCACTGTCTTTAATTTCAGGACATTTTAGTTATCACGTGTTGATGGAAAAACTCCATGAGGGATGCTGCATAGGTCGTGTTAAGTGTTGGATGGTGATTTCCTTTAGCAATGGTGATTTGCATCGAAAGGCAAGATTTGAATGAAATATACATAAACATGTGTCACATTTTCACATGTAATTACTACAGTTTCAACATCAGATGACCCTAAATAATTTTCTGATTTATATAAGGTAAGTTAGTCAAATCATGACTATGTAATTTTTAGTTGAAATGTATGAATGCTTCTGTCAAGTTAAAAGGTAACTTTCTCCTCATGCAGCTATCAGAATGTAGAAAAGAAACTTGATTTTCCTTCTTCAGAACATGTAGACCAGCATTAGTCTATAATATGCCTGCCTTGTTTTGGCTGACTTAAGTAAATGAGGGATGTAGTGCCGAAATGGCTTGGGCCTTGACAGTCTCTGGGACTCAGCAGGTATTACAGAAATGGGAACCTTATTGACCATTTCACGCATAAGCCTGGAGCTGTAAGTTATATTACCTAACAAGGACATAACCATTAGTCTTTACATTCATTAGTTTTTCTGACTGCTTTGGGATTGCCTCTTACACATCAGCAAAGCAGAATCAGTTATTTCCTGCTTTTGGCAGCATTGCACACACAGGTTTTCATTTTGAATTTACGTGGTATACTTAAAGAGATGCTCAGAGATATCTACAGGATCTGAATGAGTTAGAAAATAGGAAAAGCTGACAACTTGTTATGTTTAAAAGAATTTGGTATATTTATGCCATTTTTAAGGATTGTTCTTTATAACTGTATTGGCTCAGACTAACAATTTGCCTTACATAACATTTTCTGACTGAAGGACTTGAGACGGAAATATCCCTAAAAAGGATCATATACTGAATACTTTTTTTTTCTTGAAACTAGTACAAAACTGTTTCTGTCATAGCAGAACCTTTAGAGAGCTAAACCTTGTTTAGACAAATGGCTGAAAAATGCTAAAGCAGTAAAAACAGGAGTATAGTGAATGAGTACTGCTATTATGCTACAGAAATATTAATCCGTGGCCTCAATATCAGCATGTCTTGAATGAACATGCCAATTAAGAAAATAACAGTGTTTTAAGGCTCTGCTGAAAGATTTGATACTTGTGTATTTTCATCAAAAATCATGAACAGCGAAACAATAAACACGTGAAATCTGTGGATTCTAATGATAATGGTTAGCTTTAGCTCTCTGTCTAGACCTGCTAAATGCTGCTAAGTGTATCACTGAATACAATGAGAAGTGATTCAAGCATTCTGTTTTCAATATTAATTTTCTGGATGCCAGCAGAAGTTGTAAAACCCATAAAGGAAGAAGTACATAGGCGTATGCTCTCACCTATCAGTAGTAAATTACAACTTTGACAGCCCAGGAGTGCTATGAATAGAGGGGCAAGTGGCTACAGTGCCTCAACAAAGAGGAAGGCAGACAAAATGGCATTTCTTTTTAATGTGGCTGCTAATTTCAGTGCCTCCTTTTTATTACTGATGATATCCTTTGAAAACTGAACAAAATAATGAATTAGTTATGTAGAGATTAGAGATGTCATTCTCATGGAGAACTATTTTATGAGAAAATAAATTCAATGCCAGATATCTGGAAGGCAAAAATAATATTCACTTATTATTTCTGTCAGTAATGTTAAATGGCAACCAAAGAAGAGAAGAGAATAGCTCCACTATACACATGAAATTCCATATCCTTCTTCATTTTCAACATAAGCATATTTGTGTTTATCTTATTTCATCGTAGTTTTGTATTGTATGTGGGAAAAAAAAAGACATAATGATGCAAATGTGGCTGAGAACAAAAGTGGAACAAGGAAAGAATGAATTTAAGAACGCAGTGGATATATGAAAGTAATACAGGGAAGGGGAAAAAAAGAAGTTCCATGTGTCTAGAGAACAAGAGTGTGAAAGGAGAATTGTAAGATGATGAAAGCAAAGATACAGACTTTTATGAAACAATCTATAAATGAGAATGTAATAGAAGCATACTAAAACAAAAATCTGTAAAATAGGGAAAGTAATAAATAACATTACAAATAATGGACAAGATTCTCACCTAGATAAATAGATCTAGCTCCATTAATTTCAGTTTCGGTTGTGCTTACTGGCAGCCTATACCACATCACCATTTCCCTGTGGTAATTAAAACAAATCATTGACTTGAAGTAGATGCAGTTGAGCTTTTTGCATTTCTGCATTTTCTAGGATGGGTCTGGCTTAGTGTTATATGTCTTCCCACAAGGTGCATTGATGATATCCTTAAATTAAAGTAGTCCCACAAGCCTGTGCTTCCATAAGCACAGATTTCCCTAGGAAGCAGCATGCTTAGCAACACTGGTATCCATGGCAGTATCTACCATGTACGAGTCTAAATGTGGAAGCTCTTTCCCCTTTCACAGTTTTTTATGTCACTACAGTCATGCTGCCTACCACCAGCTCCAGCCATCATTCACAAGCTGAATTTGGACATGTGAGATGCACTGGAGACCTGGCCTGATGAATGCACTGTACCTCTGCAAAGACCTGGCTCTCCATGTTGTTATTTCAAGATTGTGAGACCAGCTGGAGGGAAGAAAATGGCTTGGTAACCGGCACAGAGGCCGGTGTCCCATACTGAGGTTCAAACACACCAACTGGCAACCCTGAACATGGGTTAACCTGATGCAATATTTTCAAAGCTGAAGCCTTTGGAGCCCTCTGCCAGAAAAAAGCCCATTGAAGCCCTGTGCCAGAAAGCTGTGTAGCATCCTTACCATGAACAACAGTGGTGTTTTGGGGGTGTAACTGCACCCTGTCTGCTTGCAGAGTGGAGGTGTAATGTCCACATCTAGTTTGGCTAGTTCTGCACCAGAGTATAACTGACTGAAGTTGCTGTGCATTGCAGAGCTTCTCTGGGAGCATGGGGGAGTCTTTCCATCCAGGCAGCAACCATGAGCACTGGGTGCTGTAGTCGCTGTGGCACCCAGCTCTCCAGCGTCCGCAGCCAGTGCTTCCTGTCTGTGGAGGCCGGCAGCATGCATACTCCCAGCTGTGGGGTGTCTGGGTAGTACTTAAGAAGACAAAAAAATTTAACTGCTTTATTCAAAGATAAAATATTTTACTTTTGAAATGGGAATATTCTCAGTCCTTTCTCAGTCCTTTTAACTCTTCCATCAGGGATGGTTGCTGGCTCCTTTCCCCTTGGCTATGGCTATTAACTGTTCCCTTCCTCCTCTATGTCTGTCCCTAAGCAGCTGTGCCCTCCCTCATCCCCCAAAGCCTCTGTTTTCATCCTGTCCATCCCACTTCAGCTGTTTCCCTGTGTTCCCAGGATTCTGTTTTGGATTCTGGTGCCTCTCCCCTGCCCTCAGCAGCTGTCTAGCTCTGCCTCGCAGAGCCTCTGTCTGTTGCTGAACGGGTGCATCCCTTTCCTTCCCAGGCCTCTGCCCTGGCTTGGAGCCAGGATGCTTTCTCCTCTACCACTCCTCTAGAGCCAGCCTCTGCCTTTGGCTCCTTCCCTGGCCTCTGCTCATCTTTAGCAGCTGGTGCCTTCCCCTCCGCCCACACCCTGCTTTTGGCTTCAGACCCTCTCCCCTTCCTGCCCAGCCTCTGCAGGCTGCCCACATCCCCCTTCCCAGACCCCAGGCCTGTGCCATGTGCCTGGAGGCCCCATTTCCCTTCCCTCAGCAGCTGTTCCCCAGGCACCTGTCCCTGTTCCGCTCTCAGCCCCATTACCCCCTCTCCCAGGCTACGGCAGCTGCCTTCAGGCCAGGCAATGAGGGATGCCCTTCCTCCCATGCTGGCCCTGCTCCCCACCAGGCCCTAGGCCCTGTCCCTTCAGCTCTTGGCAGCTATCTCCCTTCACACCGGACCTCTGCCTCTGGCTTCAGGCACCTCTCCCTGCCTTTCCCTTCTCCCCCATGCCAGCGAGCACGGGTGCTGCCAGCCGGGATGCCGGGCCTGGGAAACGGTGTGGCAGTGGGTCGACAGAATTCCTCACATCACACTTCATTACTGTGACAGCATATCACAGCAGTGACAACAGAATAGTCAGGATGGCCTCCAGAAACAACTGGAAGTAGGGGACAATGTGTCCCATGTCAGAAATGCTCTTAAAGAGGAGACCAGCATGACCCATAGGAAAATCCATAATGCACAGTGGCCAGCCCGGCCCTCAGGATTAGTAAGAGCAGAGGCACTATGCCCATACGGTGAAAAGAGCAGCCAGACAGCTGTGCAGTAAGCCATGGTTCACTGCAATTGCTCCTCAGCAGGCAGGATCTTCTCACTGTAGATAAATGGAAAACTGGCAACCATAACTTTGGGCAGAAAGGAGGTCTGCAGCAGCCGCCTTTGCCGTTTTGATGCCAGTGCTGACATGGCCTGCGGCGTGTGGAGAGGGGAACGGGCTGTGTGTGCACAGGTGTGGATGCTGCAGTGGGCTTTTTGCCTCACGCTAAGCACACTGCTCATTACTGGCCAGGGGACTGGTCTGTGAGAGTTGCCACGCAGCTCCCACCAACAAGAAGATGACATTTAAACATAGCAGCTGTCTCCTGTTCCGCCCCGCTTATTTACCTAGTGAGCCATGTCATGTTATTGAACCATGATAAACTGCAAAAAAGGGTGGTGTGACCAGGATGCTGGCTGGGGTACAGGACTGGTGCCTCAGTGTTTACAGAGGTCCTCCTGCCGTCATCCGTGAGGATCCTTGCAGAGCTGCTCTGCTCCCCCTGCTAGCGCAACCCTGGGATGGAGGAACCAGGAGGTCACCCTGTCTGGCAGTTCAGTCTGGTCCTCACTTCCAAAAGTGACATGAAAACCCAAGTAAAGGAGTCTGGACTGGTCTGGTAGTTAACGTCTTGCAGCTTCAGAAACCCCACCATCTTTTTACACTTGAAGAAGCATTGCTCCATTTTACTCTTGTGCCTAGCAGCAGCAAGTCATCTGGATGCTTCTCGGTGCTGCCACAGGGTAGTCCACCTGCTAGTAAAGCCTCAGCCTCTTCCCTCCACAGCCAAATAAGTATACATTATTTATTTTGGAGCTACAGGTCAGACTACCTTAGAAATGTTGTTGGAAAGAGATACCTATTTTGAGTTTAAAGAAAAAAAAAAGATAGAAGAGAAAAATAAATTAGGAATAGGAATAGGAATGAAGGACCGGAATTAGACCTAGACCAGGACTGGCTGTAGATTGCAAAGGCAAGGAAAGTGAGTAAGGATCAGACACCTTGAAGACCAGGAGGAGCTCAGAACCTTCTCTGTGGGTCAGTTTGGAAGTGGCAAGGTAGTTTCAATAACTCTCTTTTTGAAGAACATTACCTAAGGGGGTTTTCCAGTGTTGCTGAGCAATGTTGCGGGCCTTAAGTATTAGGATCCCTCTGTATTTACACTGAGCTTCCCACTTTCCAATGATGTGGGATGTGAATTAGGGAGAAGCTTCAGCTTCATCCAGAAAGAAAGGAGTTTCTCACAAAATGGTGCATTCAAGACCTAAACCAGCACAAAAGAAATGGTTATGAGCAGGGAACTCCCTGCAAATAGTCAAGCTAGTTCTAATTTGAAATGATAATTTAGGTGTCTGTGGTGTGTGATTTAATTCAGTGAAAAATCTGATCCTATCTCTAAAAGGAATGAAAGTATTCAAAATCCACATTAAAGCATTCAACTATGTTTTCTATACTTAGCTGTATTTGGAGGAGGGAGGGTATTGTGGTTTGTGGGGTTTTTTTTCTTTCTGTGTGCATCTGCCTTTCATTAATTACTTCATAGCTTCATTATCTGCTACTAGATATACCCTGTAGGTGAGCAAAAAAGCCCTGCACTCGTATGCAGACCCATGTTTGTCACTCTGAAAAGCAGTATCCTTCAGAGAATGCCATCTGATTCTGCTGCAATGCAGTGAGTGAGGCTGGGGTTAAAAGCCTGGCGGACAATTCCTGCTAGCTGGTCATTAATCTCCAGGAAAAGCCCCGTGTCTTAATTGCTATCGTATAATTAGTAACCTCTTCCATCTAAACAGTGTTAAGCTGAAACAGTAATGTGCCAAGTCACCATCATTCTCTCTAAATGAGGATCTAGAAGTGGGTTTTTTTTTTTGTTTGTTTGTTTGTTTTTTTTTTAAATACTCCTTTGAAAAATACCGAGACCAGCACCATCAGTGTTATATGGGCAACTCTGAAAACCCACAGGGCTGCCACAGATTGCTGCAGCATAAACTGCTAAAGTACTCCCCAAAACTGAAAATTAAGATGAGCAAAGTCTGTGAGGAGTCTTATATAACATATGTTGTAAAGGAGCCTAAAATACCAGTCAGTCACTATCTCTTGATTCAGAGAATATGGATCTGAAAGTAAGAGAAGAAAGTCTTTATTTTAATACAACTGTGAACCTCAGGGCAGCCAAATATAACTAAGCTTGAAGAAATGGATGTATTTTCTGTAATATCTATGGGCTAGACATTTGAATGTTTGATATTGAATTAATTGATAGTTCAGTATCAATGGAAAATTGATACCCTGTGGTATTTAATCTCTCTCTCTGGAAGAGGTTTCTGTCCTGAGGTAAATACAGATACAGTCTGAAAATCAAAATTCAGATGAAGAAACATTGAATTACCTGCTTTTGATAACAAGAAATGGTTATTTATCAACAACTTACAGGAATCATATGCTAGTAAATCTGAAGTATTATGCAAAACATAATATGAATTAAAAATAAAAAAAAGAAAAATTAGAATGAAGATAAATAGTAGTTTTAAACTACCTTTGTTTTCACATAATTTTCCTTTTGCTATAAATGAACTTCCTGAGAAAAAAATTTGACACTTTTTTGACATTTCTCAACATTTTTTCCCCCAAAATAATTAGCATTCATGTAGTTAGATTCTTGTCTTCAGCATGATTGTGAAAAGATTCTAGAAAACTGATAGAGCTAGCTGCCAGGCTGATTAATCAACCATAAATAACAGTGAAACTGTACACAGAAAATTGAGTGAATGTGTTTTCTTCTCTCTGACACAACTATAATTGGCTAAACAAAATTAATGAAATATAGATGAGCATCTGTTTTGCTTTAAGATAGCTTTATTCTTGGCGTATTTTTTCAGGATTTATGCTAGCAGAGTGACTACAGGATCAAGCCCAAAGAATTACTTGGGGTGTGTAATTTTGTTTAGAGGTGAATATCTGGTTGAAGACTTGTTCAAGAAAGGATTCATCTGAAGTTCTTTCTTTTCCTGCTTTTTGCCTGTGTTATATGCTTAAAGTGATAGAGGATTTAAAAAAATATAAGAAATCTTCTCTACTGCCTCTCTTCCTGAGAAGAGCTTGAAAAATTCAGATGAATCAGCAAGCAATATTGCAATAGTTCCTCATTTTATTCAACTGGAATATCATATGCCATACTTTATGCACTGTCAGTTGGTGGATTTTCATAAATGTTCATGTCCAAAATAGAGAGGTCAGAAGCTCTATCGCTCTCAGTGCAGTCAGAAACTTTTTTTTTTTTAGCTATTTCATTTTCTACTTATTAAATCCTCTAGACAGAGGCATCAGAATCTTTAGCACTCAGTAATAATTCAAACATAATTTGCCTTTACTTTCATGCTTTGGAGAAGCTTCTCGGAGCTTAATAGAGATTTTCTCTATTCTCGCAGTCATTTCCAATATTTCATAGTAACCTTTTTTTTTAAGTTTTGCTTCTTCCCTATGGCCTAAAAAAAAGTTAAGATTTTGAACATTCTTTAAGTTCAGAAAGGCACTTTTCTAGCTAGTTCCACTGAGCATAATAAAGCCTTGATCTCTGTGGAAACTTTAGCTGCTGTTTTAAAGTAAGTATAAGAATGAGTGAGGACTCTGTAAGTTGCTTTCCCCATTCTCATCACCTTGAAAAATCATATTTGGTGAGCAACACTGATACCAGTCCCAGGGTAGCAAACAAATACTATATTAGAGAGAAAACATGATCTGTCTTTAAGCTTGAGAAGTGTTTTGGTAATGTTGTTCCCATCATTTTAAATGACGCGAAAGTACTAATGGAAAACCAATGAGAGAAAAAAGAGAAAACAAGAAGGAGTGAAAAGGAAGGCTTCAGTTGCTGTTTTTTTCCAATTAAATTCCTTGGAATTCTGTAACATTTATACTGTATTGCTTTGATCACTTTTAGTTATTTCAGATGAGCCTTAACATCTGTTATCTAATAATTTAGGCAGTGCAGATATCTTAGGTATGCATACAAAACCAAAACTCAGGGTTACAGCGGTGTTATGGAGTTTCATGTTACCGTGGGAGTATTTTACTTCTACAAGCCAATTCAGATCCTTTAGAATAATTTTAGAAATTTCTTTGTATATTATTATAACAAAATGACAGAAAATGTGGAAAATCAGAGATGTGGAAAAAATGTTTATAAGTAAAAAGTACATTATTCTGAAAATCTTAATCCCTTGTATCTGTAATGATTTTCTTAACTTACTACCCTTCTCTTGTAAAAAGCTAGATCTGCAATTAAACAAGTTAGCACTGAGACTAAAGGTCACCTTTTTAATGAACTGAGCTTTTCCAATTACGTAAGGTGGTAATCCTCAGACTATGTCCACAGCAAACTCTGCCAGACGATGAAGGGATATTTCTATTTTATACTGCTACTGTGGTAAAACACTTGATCATATTCAAAACACTATAGTTAAAGATTGCCTTTGCCGATATTTTTCCATTAAACCCATAACCTTTCTTCATCTGTTGAAGCTGTTTCATATCTTCTGATTTTGTTCAAAGTTTTTATACATTATCTTTTACACTATGAGTAAAAGTTAGGTGTTAATCACATTTTTGAACTATTAAGAGAAATATAATAAAGAAAAGTCTTGAACACTCACTGAATTTTCAGAAAAGGGTTTTGTAATCATATTGTTTTTCCTTAGAGAACTTTATTTAGTTAGAAATAGTCTTGAATACAGCTGCAGATTTCACCTTAGAGACAGAAAACTGCTATGATTGCTTCATATCTAACCTACTTATTTGAATCAATGTATTTAAAGAGGTGAAAACCACTAGCGGATGGGGGAAGAACGGTTGAGAAAAAGGTGGCTGTGGATGAGAGCCTTAAGCAATAAGTTACTAGCGGAAGGGAAGAAGTAATTGATCATTTGCACCTGTCTGCTTAGCACTTTCCACTTTGCCTTCTGGGTTTCTCCCATCTGTATTCTGCTGAGTGTTATTTGTGGATAAATTTTAAATTAAGGAGATGTAAATGGTTGGTGCCGAGAAGAATTGGCTGTGTGGAGGAAAGCAAAGAGTCTCTTGCAGGGATAATAAAAAGGTAAACCATTATAATTTGAGAAAACAATAATTAGGAAACAGGCTAGTGTTTAGTAGCACTGTTTTCAAGTAGAGCCCTTCAGAAATGTTTTAATGCAGAGGTTATGGAAAAGGCTGAAGAGCTGTGTGGTCCAGGGCTGCCCCCTCCTTCCTTATCTCTGTAAAAATCTGGGAAATCACAGAGAGGAGAGTTTCACACATCAATGCCTATCAAGAACCACAGACTACAAAGCACGTGATGAAGTACTTCCTTGTATTTTCCTAAGGGTAGACCTTTTACCAAGAACATTAATAGGCACCTGCTTTTGCTAAATTATCAATATTTCTGATGATAACCAAAATTACAAATGGTCATCAGGGAAGCAAAAATACAAGAAGATGGGGCTGAATGTTTAGAGAAGCTCGAGCTCCTAATCTTTCTATCCCTTTTCCTCTGTTATCCAGAAAGTTTAAGAGGTGTTGGAATTTACTGCACAAATCTTCATAATGTACTTAATTTGATTCATTCCTGTATATGTTTATATTATGTCCAAAGTCATCCTTGTCATTTTAGAACATTAATATTCTTCAAAGAAATCTGCCCTATCACAGTGAGTGACTGGCTGGGGTTAATGGCCCTTGGCACAGCTCCTCCTAGTTGGTCATTAATCTGCAGGAAATGCCCTGTATCTTAATTGCTATTGCTTAATTAGGAACCCCTTCTATCTAAACAAGTGAATATGACCTGAACTAACACTGTACATAGCAACAGTCATTTTCTGTGAGCATTGGAGCTGCACCACAGGCAAGTAAGATGAGGCATGGAAAGTGTATATCTATTCAAATAACGTGGGATGTGACACTAAAATAATGTTCTGCCCATATGAACATCAATAAATGTATTTTGTTATATTTCTGGGATGTTACTAGCTTAAGTCAGTGACTAACCTGATGCCTAAAATTTGAAATGAGAAATGCTGTGTTTGCCTTAGTCCTCATACAGTTTAGAGTTCCATATTTCAAATCGATACTGCCATTATATTTTCAGTCTATCAGCGGTTAGCCATGGTTTTAGTCACTGCAGGATCAGTATAAATGCACACTCATAAACCCAGAGCACATTCTTACATGGAATATAAACTCAGATTTTTGCTTAGGGCCTGGGTCATGAGAATTTGTTCTCTGCACTCTTGGCCATTAACTTCTCTCTGTGCTTTGTTTCCTTTCCCCATCCTTTGTCTACTTACAAATTGCGTATTTTGATTTTAACCCCTTATAACAGAAATGAACTCTTTCTAAATGCATGCACAGTTCTTAGCCCACATAGGACTTTTTCACTGTCCTGGAATATTGTGTAGAGACAATGCAGTACAACATCAAAAGAACTTTTAGAATTTGAAAGAAGACTTTTGTTTTTGAAATTGACTTGATAAATAAAAGATAAATGCTTTTTTGTTAAAGGTAGAATATAACTATGAATGGTCTGTTAATATATCAATTTGCATCTTCTAAAATTTGATGTTGCTTGCTGCTAAAATCCCAACTCATCTTATTTTTCCATGTGAAAGAGCAGTGAACATTATATAATTAAAATCTCAACTGTTTTTCTGATTTTGATTTTTGGCTAAAACCATTCATATTAAGTGTTCATCATAAGTATAATTCAAACTCTGTTGAAGTCAGTGGAAATAGGTCCAATGACTTAAAAGGACTCAGGTTCATGGAAATTATTTTGTAAATATAATAGTAATGGACTCTGTTATGGAAAAGAAAATTAGATTACTTGGGTTACAAGCTGGTGTAACTCCATAAATGTGGATGGTTTGACATATGGGGAGTTTTAGTCCTCTTTCTGTAATAATTTTTCACACATTTTTTTGAAACATCAAATGGCAGCCCAGCTGTTTTACTTTTCTCTGTAATACCACTGAAAGTCCAACTCTCCTAATCTACATAAACTTTTGCCAATGCCCATCTGCTTGGCGATGCTGAAGAGTAGCAGAAAAAATTGGGGACAGAACAAATAGAAATCTTAATAAGCTCATTTTAGCTGTGCTACTGGATTTTGTGAGCTTCCATGAACTTTAAATGCAAATAGAGATTATACATTTGTCCAGTTTTAGTACGACATGGTAGTAATAGAAAAATTGTGGAACCTAAAGTGGAAGCTAGTGTTTTCCTAAGCATGTACTGAGCCATTTTGGAGCTGTGCATAATATATTTTAATTCAAACTATGAACAAGATTTTCAGCTAATTTGAACTAGTGGACGTCTGTTGCTGGTTGGCCTTTGAAATATGTTTTGCATTGTCTCACTATATATTTGCATATAAAAAAATGTTCAATTTTGTTAACCAAAGAACTGTCTATCAAATACACTCAACGTAAATGTTACTAAAAAAACATCTGAGCCTGTTCTCCTGAAGTCTACATAAAATTTCTGCTAACAAAAAATAAAAATATCTAGCAAGACCAAATTCATCTCATAGCTCAGGACATGCATGGCTAGTTTTGGTCCAAACCAACAACTATTAGAGAAAGTAATTAATTAATAAAATCCTGTAGACTATATGCAGCACAACATATGCAATAAAAATGCATTCATAATTTATAGTACCCTATGAATGCCATGGCAGTAATTTTTCCCTTTAAGTACTTGTCAAACACTGCTAATATCCATTCAAAAAAGTAGTTTTCTACTCAGAGAACTTGTTGTAAATACTCATGGAAAGAACAGCCAGCGATACAATGCCTTCTCTGCAGTTCTCCCTGGCCACATTCATGTAGTCAAGGCAGAAGTGTTAAATGGAGAAGAAATGAACAGCTGATATCAAATCCATAATTAGATGTGGAAAGATCTTCTCATGAGAGCAGAAGGTATGGTTATTATGCAGTTTTAGTTAGTTTTGTGGTTTGCATCTCTAAGCAAAATGCTTTTGTACTTAAAATGAAATAAATTTGCAGCCTTAAAAGAGATCCATGTGATAAACAAAATCACCTATTGTTTAATCCCTGTGTGAACTGCAGTGCTGTCTTTTCTGTGACTAAATAAATTGTACTTAATGGGCTGGACAAGCCTTGTTAGTTAAATAGGTCAGCTGGCATCAGTGCCAAAAGCTGCAGGTTTTCAAGTGTTGTAAAGCAAATGTGAATACATTGTACATAAGATAGTTAAGTGATATGCATGTGGAGATATATATATATATGTATAGATATGCACCTAATTAGTAAGTAATATGGTCCTATTTAATAAGTAGAGGAATGCATATGCAGCTGAACAAACAGATAATAGTTTACTCAACCATGCCTGCAACTATGGTGCATTGTCTCCTGTTCATGTAGTTTCAGCTTGCTGCTTGTCTGTGCAATGTATTGATGAGAATCTTCTTTTTGTTCTATATTCAGTACAGTACTGTTAGATTCTTTTACCTGTTAGTTTCTGTTAGGTATCAAAAGTATACATTCATATCACAGAATATAAATGTCATTGAAATATTGATTCAGAATTCTTAATATTGGTATTGCAATAGAATTTAGATGTCACCTTGATGCTGTCTTGGTTTGGGGTTTGTAGAAGCAAAAAGTAAAAGATTTCCAGCAACATTTCTCTTAAATATGAATTTGTTATTTATCTTACATCTTCATATTTACGATACATCTAAAGTTCAGTGAAATGGGATTTACGAAGTTCTGCATGATTTTGCAGTGTAGACGATACTTTTTTGTCAGAGCATAGATACTTTGCTCTCTGAAGAAGCTCAAAATACAGCAAGATTCTACGTAATTTTTTGTATTCTGAATATGTTGTGGAAATGAATTGATAGAAATAGGCTTGTCATCATAAAAAATGGAAAAATTTCCCTTGTCCACGTATACTGTATCTACAGCTGTGGTTTTTTGTAGTCAGCAATGTATGTAGCTCTCACTTTTCCATATACTACCCGATAGGCTAGGCCCCAGGGAGGAAAAAGGGTTTTGGACAGCTGTGTTCAATTACCAGTGTCAACTCATTATAGATAAGTAGATACTTGTACATGCATAGAATGTAGCTGATCAATACAATTCATCAATATTTTGTCTGTAGCTACATTTTACAGAAAGATGGTTTAAAATTCAGATTTAGTTGTGGGTTTTTTGCCAAACAAAATGGCACAGAGAAATTTTGCATTCATGATCAGACCACCATTCTTTATGTATCCAGCCTTCAAGAGTAATATTAAGGATGAATATTGTAGTTTCTTTTGCACGTTTATTGCTTCTTTCCGGTCAACCTTACCTCTCGTTCAGATTAGCTTCATGCAAGCTTCTGTCAGTTACACCTTTTCAAGCCTTCAAGAGTAATATTAAGGATGAATATTGTAGTTTCTTTTGCACGTTTATTGCTTCTTTCAGGTCAACCTTTTCACTTCATTGGTGTTTTGATAATTCTTGAAATTTGAAGAACTTCTGTAATTTTGTATGCTTTTTACAAGACCACATATTTTGAATGGTACCTCAAAGTAGAGGCATTTTTTTATTTGTAGATTTTAAATTCTATTTCTTCCAGTGCAAAACATCTACGTACTTATGTACCAGGGCAACACAGTGTGGGTGTTACACACATTTGGGAAAAGAAGGATTTTTCTGTCTAAAAATGCTTGCTATAATCCGGTAAAGTAACATTAAAAATACGAAAGTTCTTGTCCAAAAGACCTTACAAGACATGCCACTATAATGTGGGGGGAAGAACTGCAACAGAAATCTTATTCTGTATTTTCTACAAACCAAAACCAAATTCAGTCACCCAGAAGCAAAGACAGAAAGAAAAGCGTAAGATAAAACCATGTCTTGAGCTCAAAACCACAAAAGATTGAAATGGCACAAGCCTTTTTACATCCTCTGGTTAAGTTTTTGCAGAGTGGAAGAAAGAAGAGTGTAGGCATGCATTCTGCCTTATGCAGATGAATTGTCAAAATGCTATGTGCCATTTTAATTAATTAGAGATCTAACAAACTTTTCTAAAGAGACATGCACAAGACATTCTTTAAAATGATTTTTATAAAATGCATAACTCATATTTGAAGATTAAGTAATTATTTATACCATTTTTATTAGTACTTCTAGAATATCAAGTAAAAACATTTAAAATCATTATTTAAAAAAAAATGTTTTCATCAGTGGAACTTTATTTTTAAAGATGACAGCTAGACCAGACTAATTACTTATATACTAGATACAATGGTAACTAATCCTTTAATTTGGACATATTAAATACTGTGTTTAATTGGATCATACGTTTGTGGTTAATTCATTTGGAAAAAATAGCAAAGCCAAAATTATTCATAAAAAAGTGTGAACATCTCTTATGTATACACTGATCAAGGATATATGATATGTTAAATGATGTGCTCCGCTGTTCTGCACACTTTATCCAATTTAATGGATACCTTACATTATTTTATATGACAAATAATGAAGCAGAACTTTGAAACATTGTGAATATGCTACACTTACACCTCTTGGGATCTTCTTAGTCTCCATTCAAACATTTTGATTACATTAAAAAGAATTCCTTTCACATAGCACATATTCTAAAAATGTTCAGTACTATGTGTTTTGCAATTGCTTGTGTAATTGTATACTTTATAGTACTGTAGATTAACAGTTCTACTGTATAATTTGATTTTTTTCACTGTAGATCATAAACTCTGTTTATGTTTTAATTAATGACCGTATTATCCCTTGCCGCTTTTTCACCATAGGCATGGAACACAGATAAATGTTGCAACTGCAAGTTCACCTCTGTTATTAATTTTTTATCGGTAAATTTAGAACCTTATTCTTCTTTTGTTTGCACTGATGGTATAAGAAAAGAGCAGCTCCACTGCTTAACAGTTGAGTTACGACAATGTCCAAAGGGTTTTAGGAACTTACCCAAAGTCTGTTGGAATCAGGGAATTTCAGTAGGCTTTGGATAAAGAGTCAAAGTTAAGATGAGCATGTATCTTTCTCCCATGTTGTCATATGTTATGTATAGGTTTTTAATTTTTCTCTTTTGATTTTTGTCCTCACTGAATACTGCTTTCACCTAGAGTGAGAAATGAGACATAGTGATTTTAATTGGTTTCTAATACATTAAAGCTGGTGAGTTCTGAGTCCCATTTTAATAGACACCAAAACCAGACAAAATGATAGTATTTTGACCAAGAGAAACAGGCAAAGAGAAGAGAAATAGTGCATAAAAGACTAAGTCGGAACAGATGTAACAAACTGTTACTAGATACCCTGGTGCATAATTATTCAGTTAATGTTTAAGTGCTAAAAACCACCATTATGATAAATAAAACTATTTATAAAAACAGGAAACCCTCTCTGTTTATTACCAAGCAGCGATCGTCACTTCAATCTACAACTTCTGATTTCTCTTTTGGGTGAAGAAAATGCATGAATGATGTTAATAATCAGTTAAATGGAAGTACCTTGACTATTTATTGTTATCCTGTTTTTCTCAAACATACTTCTTGCCAACCAAGAAAATTTTGTTGAAAAGTTAAATGACATTGAATACATTTTAAATTATTCTGGAGTTCTATATACCTTCCAACACTGTAGCATCAGGGCTTCTCAAACGATCCAAAGCAAGCCATTTATAGGTAATGGATTTTGTTCTGAGTAAGCAATTTAGTGGCCATTTGTATTTTTTCTGGCAATAAATTCAGTAGGCTTTAGCCATCTCTAATACTTGCTAGCATCCTCTAATACTCTTCCTTATATTCAGAACATCAGCTGGGAAAGTTGTTTCCCTTAAGCAACTTCATGCAAGATTTTTAAGTTAAGGACAGCTAATCCAGATAGACACTGTTCAAGAGCAGTCCAAACCAACACATAATTTATCAGGGAAAGAAGTTAAGCTTTTATGCTGGTGTTTTGTGAACAGTTTGAATATTTTCAAACTCATGAGTCCACAGTAATAGAAATTAGTCAGAAAATGCCAGGTTGTTAAAAAGATATAATAAAATATATCTCTCTTATGTATGTATAAAACAAATGTTAATTACTTACATGAATCTATCCATCTCCCCATCTGGATACTAATGGATAAAACATGGTTGAGTACTGTTGGATGAAATGGATAAGGGAAAAAAGCCTTCAGGATACATCCATTTTTCCCACTAACACGGTCTCTGTTTTATCAAGATACAGCTTTAGACACTTGATATCTATGCAGATGTTGATCTTACAAAAGGAGCAGTGTGAACAGTACAGTTGTCAACTGACATGAGGTGAGGTGAATGTAATTTCTTTATCTCATGGCATCTTACCAGGTTCCCAGTGGCTTGCTACAGACATTAAAAGTGGTAGGAAAAAAATGAGATTGCTTCTAAGTGGCCTAAAAAAGACTTCTGGTTCTACTATAGAATAAAAAAACGGTTGAAAGAAATTAATTTGTGAATTTCATGGTGACTGATAATACTGCATGCAATAAATAGACTGTTTTAATTACGTCCTGGGATGATGTAGACTATTAAATAAACTTCTTAACATCTTCCTAGCAATGAAAGCCAAAACCCATGTACAAATAAATGCAAGATCTTGATCATGGAGACACTTGGCTATTAAGGTTGTCTACAGCAGCTGTGAGTCGTTGGTTATAAGACACTCTCAGTTGTCAGGTATGTATCTTCTCACAAACGTTTTAACTTCTGAATGTAAGCTTAAGAATTGAGTGGAATATTCTTGAAGAAGGTACACTTTTGGTAACTGATATTATAGGTGAAAAAAGCACATTTGGAAAGTTTAAACAGATAGTATCACTGTATGATGATGTGGGGAGATCTTCGTCAAAGCCCATAAAATGGTAGATATCAATCTAACTCTTGATTTCAGTTCTGCTGATCATGATACTATCTGCTGAAAGCCTAGTAAAATTGAGATAATTACATTTTAGCAGCAAATACTCATTATTTAGAAAACTAGCATATTTAAGACCTAAGTCTGGCTCATGTTAACCTAATGGTAATCTGATTTAAGTGATCACATTTTGTTCACTATAAATCAAGTTATGAACATTTTTAACCAAATACATGGTATGAACCTATCATGGAACTCATGTTCTGATAGCACTTGCAATAGATTTGCAATAACATAGATTTCTTCACCACAGAATGATCCAAAAATATAGAATTAGCCTGATTCTGATCTGGAAATGGTTATGAAATACCATGTAAACTTGAAAAGCAATAGAAGTTGTTTTTTTTTTTTCCAAAAAAAATATGACATAAATGAAAATGAATGCATTCTTAGCTCATAGAAATTGGCATGGGTCTATTGATTTCAGTGAAGCAATACAAAATTAAATCAGATGTGGCCTTTAAATACAAATAAATCCCAACTGTCACATACAGTTATTGTGCTGTTTTAGAAGAAGCAATGAAATGATGTGATTTACAGATGGTGATACATCTTTTTTAAAATGAGTTCTGATAACTGACATACATACAGGGAGATGGGATTTTTCCCAGATGCATCATTTTAGTTGTCATACACATCTTTTAAAAGTTCTAGCATCGCCAGTGTTTATCTGGCTCAACTATCTGGGAACATTATTTTGTTAATTGCAGAGCTGCCTTCAACCGAACACAAATATTGTCCTGTGCCAATATATTCATGCTGGCAGAAACCTTGCATGCGAAGGAGCCAAAAATATAGAAAGGTCCAAGACTATTAATTTTTAGAGCCATTCATGAAAATTCTGTTTAATAAGGGAACAGTATAACACATGCAACGGGTAGATCATCCCCATGCCTACTTCCATTTTATTCTGTACTTAGACTGCCTTCACAATTGTATATATAATAGCTCGTAATCTATGCACTATTAATTTAGTAATAAAGTCAAGCACCAAGTAAACACACAGAACAGTTTGCAACATGTTTAAAAATGCTGATCAAACCTCGTAGATTTTTTGTCATAGACGACATGGGCTGAATGTTGACAGAGCTTATGAAATGTGGTCGTTTCATCTGTGAATGCAAAGGTATATTTAAAATACAATAATTTATGGTATAATTAAAAATTGTACAGTAAAACGGTATAATAAAAATTGTACTTTTAGGGGGGACACTATGAGGAGAAAACTAGCCTTTTTATGGCTTTAGCAGAACGTGAAAAGAAATCTCAGCAGCAAGGGTACACTTCTTTTAGGAGGTAAAGTTTTTGAAAGAAACTAAAGTGAGATACTGAGTTTGAATAGCTAGAAGGAAAAGTTTGTCCATTGTTGAAGATCTATGGAAAATCTTGGTTATACTGCAAGCTTGATTAATGAAAATTTTGAAGGTTCGAAAACTAAGGAATTAGTAGAAAGGTAAATTGTTCTCTGAATATGGAGACTCCAGAGCAGTGTATGATAAGATTTGTTTAGGACACTTGCAATTGTTTGCTAAAGATCAGACCTGGAAAAAAAAGTTAAATCTCAATTTAGAGCATTACCAGATTGTTTCACTGGTATATTAATGAGTGTATTGACAGAGGTCTGGGTTTTGGTTTTTGATTTTTTTTTTTTTTAATCTTAATAGCCAAAACTTAGTATTCTCAGAAAAAATATCTAGAAAAAAACTTTTAAGCATGCTTAATTACCTAAGGCATGTATGTAATCCCTTAGCTAAGACAAGCTATAGATGAGCTTTATCATAGAATCACAGAACAGTTTGGGTTGGAAGGGACCTTACAGACTATCCAGTTCCAACCCCCCTGCCATGGGCAGGGACACCTTCCACTAGACCAGGTTGCTCAAAGCCTCATCCAGCCTGGCCTTGAACACTTCCAGGGATGGGGCATCCACAGCTTCTCTGGGCAACCTGTTCCAGTGCCTCACCACCCTCTCCGAGAAGAACTTCTTCCTGATATCCAATCTAAACCTCCCCACTTTCAATTTAAACCCATTACTCCTTGTCCTGTCACTACAGGCCCTTATAAAAAGTCCCCCCCAGCTTCCTTGTAGCCCCTTCAGGTACTGGGAGGCTTCAATAACGTCTCCAGACTTTAGCCATTACAGATAATTCAGTGTTATAAGCTACCGTGGAAAAATATTTTCTGACCTAGGAGTTTATGAAAGATGATTTAAGTTAAGGCTGTGATACACCACAGTAGAAAACAGGTAACCAAATTTATGCATTTCAATCACATTTCTTCACTGAAAGTATCAGACCTGGGAATGCAGAAGTGGCATTCGAAACAGCAATGAAGGCAGTCCTACTGAGCTTGAAATTATTCAAGGGTGGCAAGTTTGACAGTTTTACAGCACACCTTCCAGAAGTGTTTACAATGCTAATACAGTTACATAAAGAGAAACTTGTGATTTTAAAAGCTGCTGAGTCACATTTTGCCTTCACCAAAGTGGAGCAATTTGTTGTCAGTACAGATGCATTGCACAGTGTAATGTGAAATTACAAATCAGCTGGACACATCCACATGTGTCGAAGCAGAAAGATTGTTAATCAACATGTTGACCAGCTGTTAAGAAAAGAATGTTATATGTCACAGGAAAAAGCTGGAAATTGTTTTTCCTGGTAAACATGCTTTTCACAAGTGAATGTGAGGAGAGTTGCATTAGAGTCTATCAATGTGCTTTTTAAGGAAATTATGGAATAGAATAAAAATAAAACACCATCTCTTTGCTGCATCCTAGCAGTGTTCCGAAATGATAATATGATCAAACAAGAGGTTCTCTATAAAGGAAAGCTTAAAGCATGACAATTGACAGCCATATGACACGACCAGAATTACTCAGCCAAAATTATTTGGGAGCCTTTTTTTTTTTTTTCCTGCTAAATTGGTAGAGTTTTTTCAACTCTTCAGGAAAAGAAAAGGAATCGATTATCTGATTTTTAAAAGCTGAGCTATTTAGGAAAGTCAGTGGACCTACAAAGTGAAATATTTTATCTGACCTTAGGAAGGCATAAGCGCTGGATCAGGAAACAGAAGGCTTAACCTGTTATAAATGCTCTGTCTGAAGAAGCTATTCTAAAATACCCCACTCATTCATAAATTAGTATTAGAAATAAAAGCACTTTATGCTCCCCTGAGGTGTAAAACATAAAATCTTTTTTTTTTTAGTGAAAAAGTAGTGGAACGTATTTTCTAGTGGAGCATAGTTGCATATGTTATGCTGTAACTGGACTGAGACATTCTTACTCTGACTGATAACCGTAAAAGCATCCTGTCTACTGGGGAGTAGTTGAAAAATTATGAAGTAAAACTGAAATTTGTGAAATTTGGAACTGACAATATTTAAACATTAATTTAATTATGATTTGTGAAACTTAACTGGACAATTAGGAAGACAAAGTAGAAAACAAAGCACATAATATATGTTGAAATATATTTTCTTTTAAAATTAACAGTGTTCAGAAAAATCATGCCTTGTCATGCAATTATAGGCCAGTTGAAGGCATAAGATCCTCTTCAGTACTAATGCCTGCTATCATCATATAGTGTAATATAGTAAAAATCCTACAGTTATGTTTTACGATCTAAGCCTTAAACTTAAAAAAAAAAATGTTCATAACACTTACTGTTCTATTTTAAGGTGACAGAGGGGTTTGGACTTTTAGGTTTTAAAAAAGAGGAAAAAGAAAAGTGCTGTCACCTGTCAGTGCAGTCTTGGGCAAATTTTCTGATGTTTATCTACAAGTTCCCAAATATATTTCTTTCACCAGAATAGCCAATGATCTGAATACTGGAGCCAAATCTTCTTACATTAGTCTTTGATTTCTGTGTTTTATTTGTGTACCTTCAAGGGATGGTGTTGTGTTGTGGTTATTTAAGCAGAAATGGTGTCTTTGGTATATGCTGTATATAAATCCAGAAGAAACGTAGTCAGATGAATGCCTACATTTTAATTGCTTCTTCAGGTAAATGTCTCCATTTCTTTTATCAAGCACAAAGTGCACCAATTTTTAATTCTCATTTTCATGTGAGAATGCTGAAGTATGAATGATTCAGGATTCCCAGTCTGTAGAACTTGAACAGAAAAAAAGCGTCCTGTGTTTTATTTACCAATTTTATTTGTGTGTTTTCATAGTAACTGGCAAAACTATATGTCTTAGCACTCATCTTTAGTTTTCTTTCTTCCATTCTTTTACAAGTCAAAATACTGTCTATAGGCTATGACATTCATGAAAAAATAACCTTTAACTCATTTTTGAGAGCATTTTCACAGGCAAAAAAGGCAAATAGGAAAGAATTTTATCTTCACATAACATTGGATCATTCAGGGTTTTTTTCATTCATGGCAGCAGTGTCTCAATTCTTCTCTCTGCAAAATTTTGATTAGTATTAAAGCATAGAAACCAGGAAAAAATAAAGTTTCCTCATCAGTGAATGGAAGAGTATATAGGCATTGTAAATCTCACATACACATTTCAAAGTCGTTTGAATATGAAGGAATTTTAGAAAATTATGTGTAGGGGATATTTTCAAAGGTCTTTAGGGAAGAAAGTGGTATTTGTTTTGAAAATGCTTCTAATTGGATTGCTGAATGGCTGTGGCCAACCAGTACACTCTTGTACTTCTTAATGTAGTATTTTCAAACTTACTCCTCTTGTATGCAGTTCATTGAATTGAAAGGAGTAGAGCTTGTTAGGTATTTTCTAACAAGGGAGTTTGTCATTAAGGTCAGTGGATTAAGTGGAAGTGAATGTTAAAGAAGTATCTTAAAGAAATCTTTGTTTGCAAGAAACCAGGCTAGAAAGGGTTTAATTAATTGTGTAGGTAACAATGAAATATTTAAACCTCCCTTTTAATTGTAAGGATTTATTTCACCGTATTTAGTTCTGTTTCTAGTTTTTCTTACAGAGTGAATATTACAGAAAAAACTTTTAAGGCTGATGGCATGAATTATGATATTTCCATAGACATTCATGAGCTCTGATAACACTTAGCCATTTACCAACAAGTGAATATTTTATCCAGGTTTTACAGTGTATTTGTATTTACAACTCTCTTGTTTGCTTGTTTCTTTTGTGGCATTTTGGTCTGTTTTTGGTTTGGTTTGGTTTGGTTTGGTTGGTTGGGTTTGGGTTTGGTTTTTTTTAATTCTATGCTGAGATTCTCAAAATAACCACCACTGAATCTTTCCCAGTTCAGGAATTAACATAATGGCCTGCATATGATTCTTTTCTGTGTGATACATCTCAATACGAAGCTGTAAACTATCTGTGCTGATATATATGTCTAGCATGGTCCTTTTCCATTATCAGGTTTAACTTTCTCTTGTCATATACAGTGACATACTTTAAGAAACCATTTCCATTACTTTCAGTGGTTCTAGTTTTATACTCATAAACAGATGCAAAATCAACTAAGGTCACTGAAAAATACGCTTTGACTTTGGTGCGTATAGGAGATTACTTATGTCTTGAAATTTATTTTTGTAAAATAATATCTTGGTTTAATTTGTTTATAAGTAGTTATCTTTACTTGCCTTAGTAAGTACGGTAAGTTGTAACTATTTTGGGGTTCATTTAACACCAAAGACCCAGCACTGATGTAGGAGTGATCTAGATTCTGTACTTCTGTATAACCAGAAGTAAATATTATGTTGGAATTAATTAGGTTTCTGGAAGTCAGTGAGCATACAAAATTCATTCATGAATTTGCACAGATGAAACCAGAGGCGTAGCTCTGCATTATAGCTGTGTTGTTGCTAATGATGAATAGAAAGAGAAAAACCCTGCTCATTTTTGAGATTGTAGGCTGTGTGCTGCTGCGCAGGAAATTAGAAAGGCACCTTCCTTCTTAGGAACAAAACTAAGTGAAAATTAGTTCATTGCTGCAGTACCATGTCATTCTGTAATATATGAAAAATTGCTTGGTGTGTACACAAACTTTCATTTTTTTAAATATGTCATTCCAGGTGTATATTTTAAAAGAAAAAAAAAAATTGAAAACTATAGATAAAGTCGACTTTCTTCCAGGTTCTGGTATAGGTGCTTAAGTAGCCATCGAAGTGCTAAGTGACCCTACTGCTGTTTATATAGTTTCTGTATTCATAGAACTATGAGCAGGAGAAAAACTGAGCTGCTATTTTTATCATCAGATAAATCAAATTAATGATAGCAGAGATAAAGTTACAGTAGGCAGCAGATAATCGTAAATCATATTTCAAAGTAATTATTTATTATTAAAAATCTATAATTAAGGGCAAGCATTTTATGAATAGATGCGTAAGTTAAGAAAGGAAACACTTTGCTTTATGATTAATCAGGTGTTCACCTTATGTAACTCTTAGTCTCGTAGTCTCTTAGAAAAAGAGGTTTTATAGGTAGATAGGTAGATTTAGAGCAACACTATGCAGTGTGAGCTTTGTTGAAAACTCAGTGCTGTATGTTATTTCTTTCACGTCTGACTATTATAAAATGTCATATTAACTAAGCTTTGTTCATTTGCTATGTATTCCTTGAACTTCAGCTGTAGCTTTAGCTAGATCAGGCTTTTGTTCAATGGAAGCAGAAGTGAAACTTCTGAGCTTTGTGAGTAACTTCAAGTTTTATCACTTATAATTAAAAAGTTGATGGGAACCAGCAGTACAGCTTTACAAAGTATCTACTGCTTCTGGTGTCAGCAGGTCTGTGATAAACACTGTTTCATAGGAACAATGATTATCTGAGACTAGCTTTCACTCCAGCCTTCTCTCTGAGTTAGTTTCTACCCAAATTCTGTCATTTGACAGATTCAGGAAAGACTAGAGCCTCATACCTATTACTGATGCCATAGCTGCTTTTCTCGCTGTTCACCAATATTATCATCATACACTGCAGCTCCTTTTAAAGGTCCTTGTGCATATTTTTAATGTTAATAAAAAAACTTTCTATCTCACAGCATGTTCTTTCATAGAGGTAAAGATTCTGTGGAATTTATTGCTTTGCACTTTTTTTGTTATTGTTGTTGAACAAAACCACAAAAAATAGAGAAAAACTGCAAAGAAAGTAATCTTAATGCTAGCTTTTAAAATTCTAAACATGGATTGCACCATCAAAATTATTTATTTATTGGATAAGGGCAAATATTTTCAGGAACTAACACAGGGCATGAAAATGTGAAATGCTAAACTTTACTCATTATTTTGATTATGTGACAGTTTTGTCTCAATCCTCATCCTCTCAAATTAGGTTTAACAATCTATAATACTATTTAAATAAGTAATTCAAATTAAACTACTGTTACTGTTACTATAAATCAGTTACATATTTAGTGAGAAAATATTTGGAATAACAGGATTTCCTTGTTTTCTTTCATCTCAGGAAAATGATCTTACCTTTTTTGTCTTAGTTTCTTTATCTGTAAAGTGGGCCATGTATTGCTGCTGGTTATTGCTCCTGAAAGATATTTAAATACCCAACTCATAATCCTAAGCAAGAATTGGTTTTGCACATGGAAAATGTTAAAGACCTTGCTATTACGATAGAAAAGAAAATAAAACAACTACTCTAGTTAAAAGTTGCAGAGACAATCAACAAAATGCTTGCCTGTAAACATTTGAAACTTCAGCTTTGACCTGATGGGAAAAAGGAAATCATCCTTGGTACTTCTTGTAATGGAATGTTGTTTTTATTTGTGGAAGCTGTGTCTCAAGCTAGAGGCCAGGAACCTTATTTATTTCCCTTCCATTTTTTTTATGAAACCATAAGTATGTTGAAAAGAATGAACTAAAAGCTTTTGCTAAGACTTTTCAGATGATCGCAGAACAAAATTAACCTTTGACATTTTACTTAGGCTAAAAAATGAAAGACGTTTAATCTTTGTTGTTTAGAAAAAAAATTGTGTTAATAACAAAAGAAGTATTTTATTGTTTGTAGTGCTGCCAGTGTGGGTACGACAAATAAAACCTAGGGAATTCAAACAGAAAGAAACAATACGTGACTTGAAATATTAGATAATCCCTGACTGAGTACACAGCGTGGTTTTAGAAGAACATGAAATTTAATATACTGGCTCATGCCATAAAACCCATTGTCTATCAAATTGAACAACCTAATATGTCTGTTTAACATTTTAAGAGAAAAAAATACTGCCATAAAGCAAGATGTATATGGTGATGAAAAAATTCCTCCACCCTCCCCCTATCTTCAGTGTTGACTGGTTCATCCCTGAAACACAATACGAGATTTTTTTTTTTTTCCTTAAATCTGCTTGTAAAGATAATAATGATTTTGTAATAAGGCTGGAATTACACCAGTTATTCTGCCTCCTCCAAGGATTGCAGTTTCTCTGGTTGAACATCAGTGCAAACGCTGTTAGAGTGAAGCCTACCAAAATATTTTTCTTAATCTGGGGTATATTCCTGCACTTTTTCATGCTATTTACAATCCCATGCCTTATATATGCATTGCTAAATAAACACAAACCTTCAGACATGTGAGTGTATATTAGCTATGAACTTAACAGGGGAATTGTCTTCTATAAATAGGAAGTTATTTTGCAATGCAGTGGCAGGTGAATAACACACACCACCACCATTCCTGTACATCAGCTCAGAAAAATATGTGTGATGTATGTAAATGGCTTCATCCATTGCAGTGGAGCTGACCTGACTAATACTGGAGCTTCCATGAATGTCATACATGAATATTAAGTGGCCAGTAGTGTAGAATAAGTTGCCTAATTCACAGGGAGAAGTACAATGACATATATAAAGAAGGTGTCAGAGGTAAATGTAGTAAACAAAATACTTTTTTAAAAAAGTATAATCTTCAAAGTGCAACTTTAGGGACGTGGGGTTTGTTTTGTGGGTTTTTTTTTTTTGTTTGTTTGTTTTGATTTGTTTTGGTTTGGTTTTTTGGTTTTTTAAGCAATTTGTACCAAACTTAATGGCTTTTGAGCTGAGTTAATTTAAAATTTACAGTAAAAGAGAAAAGCACAGAAAACCAGAGTCACTGAGAAGAACAGAAGGTTGGCAACTAATGAGCTTGGTTCTGCTAAGGGACTAAAAGATTTATGTGTCTTGTTACTGACAGAAGAAACAGAAGGTTTCATCCCAGAGACAGATACATTTTCCCGAGGGAAAGAAAAATGTTAAAGACCTTGCACTTATGCTGGAAAAGACAATACAGCAGTTACTCCAGCTAAAATTTGCAGATCATTAGGCCCAGGTGAATGTGATGGCTGAGTTCTGAAGGAAGTAGAAAGAAAAATAGTTAAAATTCAAACACATTTTTGATTTGTAAACTCCTAAGAACAAGAGATCTTATGAAGGTCATCAACTTAACTGCCTGACAATGCAATGGGTATCAAAGGAAACACATAATGGCAGTTTAAATGGCAACATATAAACTTTTTCACCAGTAACAACAGCCAGCCAACTTGCTTCTCTATATGGTCCCAAAATATAATACCCATTTACAACAACTCAGAAGCTCAAATCTATAATTTTCCTCCTGACAGCTTTTGCAATGTAACGAATGCTTTTCAGTACTAGATTCAGCACACCATGAAGATTATTAAAACTTTAGCAGTAGTCTGGTATCTATGGAAGGTAATACAGAACTTAAAAATCTAAACCCCTTAGGTGAGTGATTATTTTCACTCATCGTTCATCAAAAAGTTAATTTATAGATTCATGGAAACCTGCTGCAGAAACACATTACAACTGGGGTATCAGGAATGGTAGAAAATCCTGTCCTCTATATGCGGAGGTTAAACCTAACTTTGGCAATGTAAACCTCTGCCTGTAGATAATGAATTCCTTTTGGTTTAACTATTATTAGAAGCAAAATTCTTTCATCAAAACCCATGAAGCAATCTCTGGCATTTTAGAATTTTAGTAAGATGCAAATATTGCCAGCACTAAATAACAGAGGAAAACTTTCAATATTCACATCTTTATATGAGAAATAAATAGTTTTTTATGTGTAATATTTGTGTATGGAGTCTTGTAGTTTCCATGTCCAGAAACAATTTTGCTTTTTGAGGTGAAATCTGAAGAATGTAAAGTTTGAATTGTGCAAAAAATAATAGTTCCAGCAACATTTGGTAGTCCTATCACTTGTAATATGAACATTGACAAATAATTGGTTTGCCGGTTCTTTGGGCTTCCATTTTTCCATGCAAAGCTAGACAACGGTTTTTACAGGACAAAGTAAAGTACTAAAATATGTATATGAAAGCTAAATGAGTGGTTCAGTCACATCTGTTTTTTTCTGTTTTAAATAGTCACATCTGTGGTAACCAAGACTGTATTTTAGAAGATTTATAGAAACCTGTAGGCTCAGTGAAGTTCACACTGGACAACCTATGCATTATTTGATTTTTTTTAATTGGTCTGAATCAATCAACAATTATAGTATAATTGCTTTGTACAAAAATAATTATCCTTATTGCACGCAATAAAGCAAGTATTGTCTGAACGAAACTCAGCAAACATTTAAAAAGCTAATCAGTTTTTTTCAGACAGTTAAGCTGCCTGTCTTACAGACTTAATTGAGATATTTTTTGGTATCAATGCATGTAGCACAAACATGGTCTGAACTCTCTGGAATTATGAATCATGGCTCACAGTCTTCCATCTAACACACCTATTGTCAGTTGTCCCCCGCCAGCAGCTGCACACTCATACAGCCCCTTGTTCACTTTACCCCTGCAGAACAAGGGAGAGAATGGGAAACACAAAAGTCAAAAACTCATGGATCAAGATAAACTCAGTTTAATCAGTGAAGGAAGGAAGCGAAAACCCAAGTGATGCAAAGGCAATCACTTACCCCAGAAGCAGACTGATGCCCAGCCAGTGTCCAACTACATCTGAAGAAAAATACTCTTGAGTTTTACTGATGAGCATGACACTATTAATGGTACAGAGTATCCTTTTGGCCAGTTCAGGTCAGCTGTCCTGACTGTGTCCCTTCCCAACTTGTTTACCACTCCCAGCCTTCTCTCTGGGTGGCAGAATAAGGACCAGAGAAAGCCTTGATGCTGTTCAAGCACTGTTCATCCTTAGCCAAAGCATTGGTGTGCTGTCCACACTGTTTTAGTCACAAATTCAAACCAAAGCACCATATGGGCTGCAACAAAGAAAGTTAACTCCATCCCAGCCAGACCCAACACATAGCTACAGTCTTTCTTTGGTACACCTTGTACATATGTACTTTTGCAGGTATTCAATGCATTGCACAGCCTAAAAGATATACTTTGAGTGCCACAAGATTAAATCTCTCAATACACACTAAAATGTTTCCAAAAAAAAAAAAGCCAAAATGTACTATCTCTTTATGTCACTTTGTTCTTAGCTTCCACATCAAGTATAAGAATATACTGCTTAGGTATTTTAAGCATTCAGTATGAAAGTGGTATATTCTTTACACTTCAGCTTATTCAGGATCTTGATGTCCGCAAAGTATGTGAATGAGCATGATGTGATGAACTACAGAGGTTTCATTTAAAAAATGTCAAGGGTGTATGATTTCCTGGAAGAGGAGGAACATAGTGCCAAATTTTAAAATTGCGGTAAAAAAGAGCCACGTGTAGCTTGCCAGCTTAACTTTAGTTCCTGGAAGACTTTGGAAGAAGCATTCAAGCAAATGATTTGTTAGCAGTTGCAAAGTAAAAAAGAGGAGTAACAGTAGATATGTATTTGTCAGCAAGAAATTACATTAAACCAGTTCTTAAACAATAGTTAGAGATTGTCAAGAAGCAGCAGATTTCATGTATTCTTAAACAAATCTGTAGGCACTGTCTAACATGACATTCTCTTAAGCAAGCTAGGAAATCTTGGGCAAGATTAAGTTTCTAAATTGCCAGTAAATTGCATGCAAAGCTGGCTGGATAACTGTGAGAGTTGTCAGTAATTCTAGGTCAAAGTGAAAGGACAAACCAACCACAGGCATTGCTCCTGGAATCAATTCCTTGTTACTTTTCTTTAATCAGCCTGGATGGTAGAGCATAGACCAAGTTTATTAAATCAGCGCTAACGCAGAGCTGGGAAAGAGAAACAGTATATCAAGAACAGGCTTTGAATTCAAAATCAGCTTGACAAATTAGAAAAGAGGACCAAAAGATATGCTAAAACTCTGTGGAGACAAGCGGAATGTGCTAGGCGTAGGAAGGAATTATGGACAGCAAAAATATGCTGTAGAAAAAAACCTGGCGAAATACTGTTTCTTTGGAAAAGAATCTGTGAGTCTGCATGTATCACATTCTGAGCAGGGGTCAGCGAAGCCATGAAGTTGTAAAAAAATCTAGGAACATTTTATCTCTTGTAAATGGAAATAAAGCTTGTAAGACACAGTGAAGTAATTATCGAATTCTGCTCAGTGCTGTACTCCAGGCTTGAATTCTGCTTCCAATTTTGAGCATTGCATTTCACCAACAAAGTAGACCTGTGAAATAAGAAACTAAAGACTTGGGATTATGTACCTTACAGGAGAAATGACTAAAACAGGACCTGATGGCAAAGATCGAGTTCATGAAGGGGTGGTACGAAAAGAAAGAAATAATCTATTCTTTTGTCCATGGTAGATAGGATAAGAAATAATGGTGTTAAATTGCAGGATTTAACAATAAGTTCAAACATTACAAAGATCAGAATGATAAGAATAGTGAAATACTGAGATAAATGTAATGGGAGTGGGGGATGGGAAGACATTAGATAAATTTTATCCGGATTGACATAGTCATAGTTTGTCTTACACTAAGGCAGAAATACGTGCTGGTTGGTTCGAGTTTTTATCCCAATTAATTACATTGATAAATGTCTGGAATAGAGTAAAATATCCTGAGTAACAGCTGGTGGCCACAGAATTACATCTTCAATACAATAAATGCCAAAGACAAAATGTGCTAGTAGGTGCAATAATTCAGTATCTGATTCTTTGACTTTCAATATGAAATATTTTTGCCTTCAGGTTAGAAATAATAATTTTTTTCCCCTCTTCCCTACCCCCAGTAGTCAGATTGGGGAAAAATTCAACTTGTTTTTGCTTTGACAAACCAGAGGGGGTGAGGGCTTCGGCAGGAGTTTGTTACTGGAAGGAAGGGACAAGTCAAAGAACAGTCACAGTAGAAAAGAGTGGAGCCGTGGAGCTGTTTTTCTGTAATGATTAGAAAATAGGAGAAGAATCCAACAACACAAACTGTATTTCAGTTTGCTTGGTCTGGACCTTGCAGGGTCATGAGTAGACCAAGAAATGACCAAATGAAGTCTGAAACAACATAAAACTTGGGTGAAACTTTGCTGCTTCTCCTGTCTCTGCTTTTTAGATCCTACAGTGAGATAAAGAAATAGATGAGGAAGTCTAAGCATATTGTTTGCATTTACCTCTTTCCTGAAGTGGTTTGATGTTTTGGCACATAATGTTATTGCAATGAATGATATGTGGTGCTTTTGTTGTTCTGGTTGCTTTTTGAAGACCCTGTAGTTTGGACCCAACTGAACTGAATATTTCTCTTCCTCATTTCTCTCCTGAGAAAGTTTTTCTGCATATATAACAACATTTCTTCTCTATTACGCTTGATAAGAAGAGATTTTTTAACTTTCCTCTTGGTGGAAAAAAAAAAGTAAGTCTCTTTATTTTCTTCTGTTTGCCATTTTGTCCTTCATATTAAATCTACAATTCTTTCTACAGGAGACATAAAGACAAAAGGGATAAGGGAAAGTCTACAATAAATTAAATTGGTACTTGGGAGACATTTCCTGAAAATAAGTGCATATATCTGGAGTGCAGAAGATTCTGATCTTTTTCTTGCCCACTTATTGGTAGTAGCTTAGTTGCTTTTTGTTATGATAAAAATTGCAAAAATGGTAGTCTAAATAGTGCTATTGCTAATAAAGAAGTCTAAATTGTGGAACATCCAGGATTCTTAGAATAAGCAAGCATTTAAGAGAATAAACTACTTCCATGGGCACTTTCCCTCCTTATTTTCCTAGCTGAATAAAATAAGGAGTTCACAAGTTCTCATCACATTCAGCACTGCATATTTTTTCCAACTTAAAACCCCAGAGTTTTAGAATTAAATCCACCATCTAAAAGTTTGCAACAATTTTCACGGACGTTGTGGTCTAGAGAAGCAGCATTATACAGAATTTCAACAATTCTCCTGTTTCTATAAAATACTATATGGCTCATAGGATTTTTACCTGATCTTTCATAACAGTTGAAGTCTGGACATCACCTACCTGTAGAGAAAATATTGTATGCCTAAGCCTAGCCAAATCTTCTATGTTGGCTTTTATACTTGCTGAATCAAATTAAAATTCCACTATTGTGTTTTCCTGAGCTCAGCTCTCAGTGGAAGAAGTCCTAGATGCACACATTCACGTGAATTGAATGACCCTCACATCAGTCTCGAGCACCACTTGTTCTGGCATGGGAACATTTACTACCAAATTTTCTATTTGCTTCATGGAGCTATTTGTATGTAGAAGCTGCTCAGGTCCGTCCATGAAAGACACTATAGAATCACAAAGAGGTTTTATTGCTTAACAAAGTGTAGATACTTCATCAGTGATCTAAAGAGATTTCTACCAGTAAAGATATGAAGTCAGTATACAGAGTCAGCTGAAAAGAGGAAGGCATTTTTAGTGATTAAGCTTAAAAAAGAAAAACCGTGAGTAGAAGCAGAAAGACCAAAAATTAACCCTAGGAAAAAACAATTGAAGACCTTTTTTTCCTCTAAACAAAGCAGTAAGTTTACCTGAAGAAGTATACGTTTACAAGGTTAAATGTTTTGGTTTAATACTGTGTATTATTTACCAACTATAATTATTCTGTGAACTCCACACTGGAGTCATGGTGTATCTGTAGCTGCCTGCAGAGATCAAGACCCATTTTTTCTCTTGTTATTTATTTACTTGTGAACTGCCATTTCAGTCTTTTTTATAACACCATAGCTATGTGATTATTTTGTGTGCGGAGTGGCGCTCATGTCTTAAGGGATGAAAATGCTTTCTCAGAATCTGATTTTTCAAGGTCCTGTGTAACTCCTGCATGTTTTTTTGAGGGACGTATGGGTTTTTTTTTTCCCCACATAGGAGGTATGCGTATGAGTGTGCTAGAGTCCCAGAGTCTACTCAAGTATATGTTGTGTCCCTGTAAAGCAACATAGCAGCCCTCAAAATGTCTTCAAGCCTCTGTGTAGCATAATGAATGCAATTGCATATTATATGTAAGTTCATACTATCTATTCTAGAGAGGGCTCTGATCAGCAAGTTAATATGTCCTGTTTTACAATACAGTTCATCCATTTCTGTTGTTCAGTTTCTTTACAAATGTTTTTCCTCTCCTTCAAATTGCTATTAAATTAGCAGTGTAATGTTTTGTTCACAAACCAGCATATAACAGTGACAGGATTTGTTGATACTGCACTGGAAATCAAATTTGGGCATATGGGTTTGTTAATTTCTTAGTGAAAAGTTGTGTAATTGCCTAAGTTACTGATCTTGTATCAGTCTTAATTCACGTGAACAACATCTCTCTGGTCAGTGAGACATGCTGGCAAAGACTGAGGTCAATAATAGACACTTATTATTATGATTTCCATGGCAGAGCAGGCTGTGAAAAAATGTATATTGCCTTGGAATTATTTTGTTTGAGGTATTGTTGTTGGTAAGGCTCTCTGTAAGTTAATACTGTGTTTTCCAAACCAGCCAAGTGCTTTCTGTACAATTGCATATGAGATCCTACTTCACACTGATGAATGGGTGTAATTTTTATCCCTGGATATCAAGCTCAATCAGTCTAACCCTGACTGGGAAACTGACCTCCAGCTTTCTCTTATAGCTATCAATAATTCTCCATGCATTGCACTAGAAACACAATGAGCAAAGACTTTCAACAGTACAGATAACTGCAATTGTGTTCATAGTTTACACTGAATATATTTAGAAATTCTTTGAAAGGGAAAAAAGGCAATTATCCATTTCTTTTTCTACCTGATCCTGAAATGACAACTCATTTTTGAACAGATCTTTAAAAAAACCCAACTTGAAACCAACCCACCTTGGTGTAGTTTCTTTCAGGTGACCATGAGATAGACTCAAAGAAATAGACAGGAACATAGCTGAAACTCTACTGTTTCCTTTAAATGGCCCCAGTAAATATATTTGTTAAAGAAAAATCAATACAGAAAGAAAAATGAATCACTGCTACTGGGGAAAAAAAAAAAAAAAAGTGTCTCAGATACTTTATAATTGTTCAGAAAATGTTTCTGGGAGGAATGACTCCTGGAAAACTTCCCAAGGTCAGTGAGATCCATGGCATTGTGCTGAGTAAGTTACACTAATTCTTATACAGTCAGTTTTCCCAAAAGAAATTGCTATTCATTTTTGTCTTTTTCCCCTGTTTTCTTTTGTTTAATTCTTCTCTTTTCATTGTTGTTTTCTTCTTTGTCTTCTTTCATTTGCATATAGTCCTTACATTTGCTAAGAAAACTACCCAATTCCAGGAGGGAATATCCAATTTACATAAGCGAGTGGGATCACTTTTATATGTAAACCATATCAAAATGTGTGTCACTGTTGCACAAATATGACTTAAACTCTGTGCAAACTACAACCTTTAGGGGCCAATCCTGTAATCCAGCTGAAAAATTCATATTGACCTGAAATTTTCCTGTGGGACTTTTATCTCATTTCAGAGAAGCATAGCTGTTGTTAGTGCGATGTGGTGAACTTCGGTTTTCCTTTGCACCCATCACTCTTTTCTTCCAGCATTTGTGGACCCTGTTCTTCAGTTTATGGAGAAGCTGGGACTGAGAGGGCATGTGTTATTTCTACAAAAATTAAATCTGTACTCCACTCTTCGCTGGATTTATGTTCTTTAATGTTTGTGACTATGGCTGTTTTTTACAATATTTTCTCAAATGAGAAAAAAGATAGCCAACACTTAAATGAGATATTTATTCTAAATGCCTTTCTTCCCTTTTTATGCTCCAGATTGTACGTAATTGAATGATGCAATTCTAAGAGAATAATTCCAGTTTAAATTGTGTTTATGAGGATTTCAACCAGAGATTTGAACTCTTGTTATACAGGACTTACACCAGTCCACATATAATTGAAGTAGCTCCCTTGTCTCAGCAGAGATTTACATAACCATATCTTCCATCAGAATCTGCACTTTCCTATTGCTTACTCACTTAAATCAATTTCGATGAAAAATTTATTTGACCTATTTTAATAACTTTACTCTCACAAATCATATCTAAATATGTGGGTATGTAGGCATTCACAAATTAAACATATGAAGATGATTTCCCTATGATAGTATCAACGTATTCTGAGTTGCTTTTATTTCATCTTATAAAATACTGGTTTGGACAAACAGCCTTGACCTAATGTATAATATGCAGCTTGGTGAAGCAACAACTATACACTAGGGATGGCACTAAGCTCATTTTAACTACAACATAAACCCAGATCTTAAAAGCATTGTGGTAGCTTCCATTACACTAAAAGATATTGATTAAAAGTGCTTCCCTGGCAGAAAGAGAGGACTCATGAACTCATTGTGTTCCAATGATTCACCATGAGATCTCAATGGGAGTTGCAGATGTCGAGTAGCAGCACAGCAGATAAACCATGAAAATCAAAGAGCAATCCAGGTCTTATCCAAGTTGTATAAATTAATGAAAAGATTTCTATCAATCTGAATGGGTTCTAAAGAAGATCCCATTGCATGCCATGAGAACTATTCCTGCCTAGTTTTTCTATTCTTTTTTTTTTTCTAAAACTTTACTTGTATTGATTATTTAAATTTTGCACTTCACATCAGACTACTTGTTACTGAAGACAGAAAAAGCATGTAATGTAGGGCATTACATAAAGGACATACCTGTTTTATGTAATTTGATTTTAGTATTTGTTAGGATACATCTTTTACATGCCCTTTAAACACATGCAGATATAACTGATACAAGATGTGAGAGGGTGATGACAGTGAAGTTGTTTAAAGGATATGCCCATGCCCTAACCAGAAGGTGGTGTATTTTAAAAATTTGTCCTACTACAGAAAACAGTGATAACACACTAGTAATGTAGAATGGATAAAAAAATGATAGTTGTCAATATTGAATGTTAAGAGGTACATTCAAAGAGATAAAAACACTTGAGACCTTGATATTCTAAACTAGACAAATTTTAGAAGACAAATAGCTTTTTAGGGTGTTGGTTTGCTTTAATGGAATTAACAAGAGGTGGCTGTTCCACATGCATTACAAGTCTGTTTTGGGAAATGTGCTTTGAATTTTCTTCTTTTGCTAGGAAGCAAATGATTTACAACCATTACATATTCTTCATAACAGACACTTTTGGAATAAGTATACGTTTTTTAAAGCAAGAAGGCATTTGCTATAAGCTGTAAGAAGCAGAATGAAAAAAATAGATCAAGCACTTTTAACTTGCTATATAAAGAAGCTTTGCAAATGAAAATAATTTGAACTATGCCATGAGTGGCTCTGTACAGTTCTTATAATATTGTTTTGAAACAAACTATAATTATTGAACATCAGTTCCTTGAAATATTTTCTTTAAACAAAAGAACATATAAGAATTTCAAAATTCTGTTAATCAATATTGCTTTTTCAAGTATATAAGCATCTTCATATGCATTAGTCTTTGTTTTGTTGGATTGTAAGGAGACTTTACCTGAAGTTTAGGGTTACCTATTTCTGTCCCTTGGCATGATAGGGCATTTTGGTGGAGTTTTGTGTTAGTAAAGTAAACATTTTTTCCTGTGTTTGGTGTGAAGTTTTCTTCTGTTTTAGTTTCCGTATATATTAGACCATCCTGTCTATAGTTGGAATATAGCACATCAATTATTGTTCACTCTGTTGGCTGTATTTGTTGCATTTCTACATATTTCACATTGCATTAGGTATTACTATTACATGAATGAATGTGCATATGCTTTTGTAATCTATGTATTCAGTAAATACTCATAACAGTTCCACCTCATTCAAAGAGGGGTTTCTCATAGTAGATGGCTAGTTGCTCAGGTTTTTTCTTTATTCTGAAAATGCAATTTAAAAACCAAATATGCAAGAAATGTTTGTGGTTTGTTTGGGAGTTTTGTTAACTTGATTAAGTACATAGGTTATATGATACATGATCTTTGCTTTCATGATTATAATTCTGTGAATTGCCTAATGGCATAAATACTCTGCCAGGGAGAAAATTTAATTACGGTTTAGAGGTAGGAGATTATCCACCTTGGGAACCTCAGAATTATTCCACCTCTTCATGAATAAAAACCAGGAAGCAGGTGATTTGTGTGCTCATTTCAATAATGGGCCAACAATCAAACAAGTTTTCTTTTACTCAGTGGGATTTACCTTACAGAGAAGGATTTTCCCTGTAGGACAGTTAACTTAGTCCACTTATTAAAATTTTGTTTAAATAATATAGGGAATACCATTTTACATCATTCTTAAGATGTAACCTCAAAAGTATGCTGTCTAAGAAATAAATTCCGAACACATTTTAATGTTGTTTGGATTTTTTTTTCCATATTACTCAACCAATAATATTTATGTCTCCTGAGATATTTTCTTCTATAGCTCTACATTTAGATATTATTAATTTCGTTCTAAACTCCTGTTTGACTCAGTCCCATGAAAAGTCATTACAATATTCCCTAACATCCCCTTAATATGTACTATAGGGCAATAGACCACAGAGCCAACTTTTTGTGTGGAAGTGTTATGATTGGTTCTGATAAAGTTTTAGCCCAGAAATGGTTCTTCACTAAAGAATCCTGTGTTGATTTTTCTTGATGCCAACATATTTGTCACTCTAACCAATTTGCCAGCTGTAGAAGAGGTGACAATAGAAAAGATGCTTCACCACTTTTTCATCAGCAACATGCTACGGTGCTGATAAATTATGATAGATGGATTTCATCACAGCACAACTACACAAAAAATAATCTCCACATGGCATATACTGAAGGTGATGTAGGTTTAGAAGAAAATATAAAATGATTTAAAGTTAGCATCAGAATACATATCCAAGTAATTTCTTTCAGAAAAGAACAAAGGTAATAAGGAATATTTCTAGAACTGTCAAAGGTGACATTATAGTGTGTGTCTTGTTATAATCCACCTGACCCGGAAGAACAAGTGCATGTGGCTTTTTACAGACAGATAGGAGGAACTTCCCATTCACAGGCTTCTGGAGTGCATTGATGATAACTTCTCCCTCTAAATGATAGCAGAGCCAACAAGGAGAGGTAGTCTGCTGGACCTCATACACCAACAAGGAGGGACTCACTGGAGTTGTGAAGATCAAGGCAGCTTTTGCTGCAGTGACTATGGTGGAGTTCAGGATCCTAAGAACATGGACAGGGTAAGAAAGAAGCTCACAACGCTTACCTTCAGGAGGGCTGACTTGGGCCTCTTCGAAGATCGACTCAGAAGAGTCCCATGGGATTAGGCCCCTGGAGATAAGAGTATCCAAGAAAGCCAGTTAATACTTATGGATCACCTCCTCCAAGCACAAGAGAGTTCCATCCCAGCAAATACAAAGTCCAGCAAAAATGCCAGCAGGTGTGTGTGGATGAACAAAGAGCTGATAGCCAAATCCAAACACAAAAAAGACAGGTAAGCTGAGAGGAATACAGATACATTTTCTGAGCATCCAGGGATGAAGTTAGGAAAGTCAAAGCCCAAATGGAATTTAATCTGTCCAGGGATGTCAAAGACAACAAGAAAGGCTACTGACAAAAGAAAAACCAGGGAAAATTTGGACCTGTTATCAAGATGGGGGACCTGGTAACACAGGACATGGAAAAGGCTGATGTACTGAATGCCTTCTCTGCCTCAGCCTTTACTAGCAAGACCAACCTTCAGGAATCCCAAGTCCCAGAGAGAAAAGTCTGGAGCAAAGAAGATGTACCCTTGGTGGAAGAGGATTAGGTCAGGGAATACTTAAGCAAATTGGGCATTCGTAACTCCATGGGGCCTAATTGGATGCATCCACAAATGCTGAAGGAGTTGACAGACGTCATTGTGAGGCCACTCTCAATAATCTTTGATCAATCATGGCAGCTGGGAGAAGTACCCAGAGACTGGAAGAATGCAAAGTTACCCCCATCTTCAAGATGGCAAGAAGGAGGACCAGGGAACTACAAGCCAATCAGACTCACCATGAACCCTGGAACACAATGGAGAAGCTAATCCTGGAAACCATTACCGGACACATTAAGGATGAGAAAATCATCAGGGGTAGTCAGCATGGCTTAATGAGGCAAAGAATTACCAGAATGTCCAGGGAGGTTATACTTCCCCTTTACTCAACCCTGTTGAGATCACACCTGGAGTACTGTGTCCACTTCTGGGCTCCTTGCTGTAAGAGAAACATGGACATACTGGAGAGAGTCCAAAAAAGTGTCTCAAAGATGATGCAGAGACTGGGGCAGAGTCCCAGTCCCCTATGAGAGTCCCAGCTGAGAGAGCTTGGGACTGTTTACCCTGGAGAGAAGGCTCAGGGCAGGTCATGTTAATGTAATAAATACCTGAAGGCAGGATGCATAGAGGACAGAGCCAGGCTCTTTTCAGTGGTGCCCAGACACAAGACCAGAGGCAATGTGCATATACTGAAACACAGCAATTGTTCAAACATCAGGAAACACTTTTTTATTGTAAGGGTGACCGAGGACTGGCACAGCCTGCCCGGAGATGTTGTGGAGTCTCCAACTTCTGAGATATTCAGAAGGCATTTGGATGCAGTCCTGGGCAGTCAGCTCTAAGTAGCCCTGGTTGCACAGGGAGATTGGACCAGATGACATCCAGAGGTCTTTCTCCCCCAACAGTTCTGTGATGATTCTGGGATTCTGTGATATTGAATGGTTAAGGAGAGAAGAACTAGCTCTAACTTGGTTTGGGTTCATTTTATACATGTCCCCAAAATATGACCATCTTGAAACATCTACTACCACTAGAAATTTTAATTGTGCGGTTCAGAGGTAGCAACAGTCATAGATATAAAGTTAATGCAGCTAACCATAATAAACATACAATCAGAGTATTGCAAAACCAGATCAGTTTGTCAGGAGCCACTCTTTTAATCTCTTCTAGATTAATGCCTGCAAGGTTTTTGTATCACGTAGTAGCCTTATAAAAGTCACAATATATATTCTTGTGCCAAGAAAATAACTGTTTAACCAATTCATATCAAAGTGATTAATCAAAATCAAGAATTGTTCTAAAGCATCTGTTTCCTGATTGCAATGGGTGCAAGTACTGTATATACATGGGACCTCAGTACAGGCATTCACGTGGCTACAAAAATAATATTGTTGCTCAGCTCCTGTAAAATCTATGGAGGAAAGAAAAAATATATGAATTCTTACTTTACCTAAGAATAACCAGTTTCTAATTGAAGACATTTTGATTTTCTTAAATGGTAAACTTCCTTGTAATTAGTTTCATTGTCATTATCTATAACTACTAATTAATCAGAATAACATTCAGCATTAGCACTGAAATGATTGTAGAGTAGTAAAGGAGTTCTTTAAAAACAAAAATCTATTTTGTTCACTCACAGTCACAGATAGCTGTGATTAAATTTTAATTTGATGTCAAATTAGACACTCGTTTACAGCATGCTGACTTCCAGAGTACAGCTCTACTCACTTCAGAGAAATTTCCTATTTAAACAAGCAGAAAGTTTGTTCTGTATCATTCTAAAAAGGCTTCCAAAGGCAGGTTCAGGTCAGTTCACATCCGCAAAATTAATCTCAGTAGTAGCCAAGAAAATTTTATAGTGACTAACTAAATAACTATACAGCAAAGTGATTTTGAATATTTTTACTCTATTTTTAATTGTGTACAGTCTTCTTCTGCATTTTTAGCTGCTAACTCTGAAGAACACTTCATACCACATTGTCTTCAGCCACATGTGTTTAAGTCATAGTATCAATGATGTACACAAACATTCCTCGATTTTGTATAAAGAACACCTGTGTGAATACAAGGATACAGCTAGCTTTGCATGCAGTGCTGTTAATTTTGGTGGTGTAGTCTGGGAAGGCACAAATATCCAGCCACAGAGTCAGGGCCTGAGTATCTCAGATGGGCAGAGTGTACAGTCACATGTCATCATCCTTTAGTAAATATTACAAAGGAGAAATATTATATTTACACAGTAGAGATTATGATAGTGTAGATAGCTGCCAGTTCACCATACAATACAAAACCATTAGAAAAGTTTTAGGAAGCACTGTCTCAAAACCATATCCTTCTCATAAACAAAAAGTGGACCTCTTCTCCTTTGAGCCTCCTGCTTATCTTACCCACTAGATCATCACCTCTGTAAAGGTGCCATTCAGCTGGAAAATTAACTCTGCCGTACAACCACTGCACAGCATTTTCACTCACTGTCAGCTCAGCTAATCCTATTGTATTAATGGGTCTAACAGACCAGGTTTGCTGAAAGGATGATTGGACAGGGATTTGATTTCTTCTGATAGTAACTGGAACCTGATTTTTCAGCCTCTTATATATAAGTAATTGACTACACAAAGCCCAGTGCAACAAGGAATCAGATTTATTGAGTTAGTTTCTACTCTCATTTACACCAAAACAAGCACTAATATTTCTAATAAATCTTTATTCCTCTTTTCACAACTGTTTCTTAAAAAAATTGTTGAAACTAGTTATTTTATGAGATTTTCCAATTAATTTCAAACAGATATTCTTAAAATAGGAACAGCTGTGTCACCCTGCATCACTTTTATAGAAATTAATCTGTTCTTGCCATTACTCTCTGCCAGCCAGAATAGTTAATGCTGTACAAAAGGTTTTGATAGGAATATCCTGAACATATATTTTCATGCCATGTACCAAGCAGGGCTAAATAGGAGAAAATCCAAAGGAATTATAACAGTGCAAGGAGGGAAATTTTATGGTCAGATGTACAGGCCATGTAAAGCAGACCTTATACAGTCAGTTCTTAATCCTAGAAGGTCTAGCCATTCTCCATGATAGAAAACAAGACCTGTAGTCGTTGCAAGGGATACATCTAAAAACACAAATCAAAGTAAAATGCAGAAATCCCAGAGATTTTCAATGCAAATGGAATGTTTCCCATCCAGAGAAATAGTCCCAGAAGCTAAATGGAAAAAGAATATCTGTGAAATACATAGATTTACATTGTGTTTCATTTTCTGCTTGTATATGGAAATTAAAACACTGGGGAGGGACCGTGGTTCTTTGACTCGCCTTCTCTTATGCAAATGACATTTCTCTTTTCACTATCTCTATTATTAATATTACTAAATTCAATTATTAAAAACCCTTTGATTCCATCTTTGATTCCTGGTTGTGCTTACTGCAGCCATGGTGCAGATGCAAGAACACTTGTCCCAGTGACTGATGCAAATTTCTTTAAAGAACTGACATATTGCAAGCAGGTCTGAAGTTTATTACATCTGAGACTAGCCAGACTCATTTTGGAGAAAAAGAATTAAATTTAATGAGGTGGCAAAATAAGGCCAAAGTTAAATTTCCTGGGATTGTAATATAATTAAAAAGCAGTCATTTTTATATTTACATCATGATCTCTCCCCTGAGTCCAAGTTTATTTAGAAGTATGGTAAAAATTACTAAAAGGAGAGGACAAGTAACTTTCCAAAGATGTCAATTCTAGAAGTAGTTGAGAAAAAGGAGATATGAATATCAAGGATGGGTTTATTTGTTAACAAATGTGGCTTAAAAAAAACGCAAGTCTATTCAGATGTGCAGTATCTAAAAATGTGTGAAATAAAATAATCATGCATTAATAGCATTAAACTAAAGCAATGTTGAATGATTTCACATTTGATACACTTGTGATAAACAATAAAAAAGTGATAACACTGCATAGGAATCAAACAGTACCAAAAATTATTGCCTTGGAGTATTGATTTAATTATATCTTGATTTTGATTCTGTTTTCATCTGCAGGATGGGGTATTAGAAAATATTACAGGGTATAGAAGTAGGTTGGGGGTGGGGTATTTTCCCATTGGAAACAATAGTAATGATTTGTTTGAATGATTTTTTTCACCTATTATATTTGAATTCTTCATGGGAATCATTTCTCAGAGAGCTCTTTGTGCAAATGATGCAGATATTGGTTCTGAGAAAACAATTTATTTCAACATTTTTGTGTTTAACAGGGTGTCAGAAGTATTTCCTGCTGTTTATGCTTGATTTCTGTTCTCATTTGACTAGAGAAAATTCACAGATTCATACAAGTCATGGCCAGAATGTACTGCTATGAAAATATTAGCATGACCTCCTAAATGGCAAAAGGCAGAATTTTTTCTAGTGGTTCCTACAATGCAGCCCAAAAGCAATGATTGATATACAGTTTCTGTTAGACAAAGGCTTTGTCTTAAGACCTCAGGGAAGAATTTCCCAGTATTCCCAGTGCTTATTTTGTCATTGAAATTTTTAATTTTATTTTGTTTGAAATTTTCTGACTCTTGATCCCAACGTTTTCCTGGTTAAAAGAACTTCCAGGTATCAAGAGTCTCTCTCCCAAAATTGATAGTTACAGGTTCAAGACACCTCTTAATCTTGCTTTTGATACATTCAATAGATTGAGCGTTTTAGGGCTTTCATTGTGGTTGCTGAGTTTTCTGAGGTTTTTAACACCATGTATGACTGTAGGCGTTTTTTTATTTTTTTTCTGAAACCTCTTTCACTTTTTTACTTCCTTTTAAATATTCAGCACTGGAACTAAACACAGTAATGGTTTTAGTTATGCCACAAAAAGTAATACCATTTTCTCTTTCTGTTCATTATTTCTTTGCCTGTGCATTCAAGACTTACACTGCCTCCCTTAGTTGCTGCTTCAGACCAGGAGCTCACCTACAGTACCTTAACTTAAATGATCTTATGATTATTTAATTCTCAGTGCGCTTGGGATACATAGCACTGTCTAGAAAAGGTGACATCACCTAGCGTAAATTTATGGCTGTTAGTGGAATTTATAGAGGTGTACTGAATTTGGTCTGATCGCTTTGTCTTGTACAAAACTGGCAGGAACATCTTATTGTGCCCTAATGATCCTCATTTGAAAGAAATCCTCATCCTCATTTTTGGTCAAGTCTGGTCATCTGTGCTTCTGAAGGTATCGCACCTTTCTCCTCAGTCTCTTAGAGGGCATTCCAGAAAAGAAGGGATCTTCAGAGAGATGTAGATAGAAAATGAAGCTAGAATAGAACCAAACTCCTGTTAGTTGGAAATTTCTCCCTTCCACCAAAACAATCAGTGGGATCCCTGTTATGTTACATTTCTACCTATGGCATGGGAAAGTCCTCTGAGTCCACCCAAATCTGTGTGGACTCTGGGAGAGGCTGTACATTGACTTAAGAGCTGATGGGGCCCTGTGGAAATTTAGGAACTCCTGAGCCCTCTTCCCTGATTTCTGGTGGGTTTGCAAATTTTGTGGATGAATCCCAAATTTTGTTCCATGGAGCCCATCTGTAGGAAATGCTGCTACCCTATTTGCTCAATATTCAAGCAGAAGGCTGCAACAGAATCAGAATTCTGTACTAGGTATTTTTATAATACATTTCTAATTATTCATAATTACAGTCAATAATTACAATCAATATTTACAGTGGTTTTCAAAACTACATTTCAGAAAAATGCAAATAATGCTAATGAAATTTGTCAGATACACAGCATTTGAAAAGACCAGTGCTAGTAGCCACAGATTTTCAGTGTACTGCTTCAGTTCATCATTATTGAGACTATGACTCTTTATGCTTTTTAACATACTTTATAACATACTTCATGTTTTCATATCCTTTCCAAATGTTTTCTTTTGAACCATGTATTAAATAAAACAAATTCTCTAATAATTTGAGAAACTCATGGGACAGGCTAATTTAGACTATACAGGAGATGATGGGTGTGGTCCCATAGAAAAAGCTGCCTCTTGAAATTACATTTTCCAGTACCGTATTTTTAAGTAGATAAATTTATACAGAAGAATACATATGTGTTATTCTTTTGGAAAACAAACTTAAAATATGTTATCTTAAATTTCTAGTCATCATTTTTGTTGCAAGACACCTGCATAAACATAAACTCTATTTCAGGCTACTTACCCACTACTTGTACTACTGAATATCTTATGAAATTTCATAAACTATGTCTGGTGTATATTATACTCTTTATTGTTGCCAAGTGGGATTTTGAACTATAATTTTGATGAGGAAAAAAACCTATAAAAATGTCACTTCTAATATGCTATTTCTTATTATGTTATTTCTAGAATACTATTTTTGTAACTTTGAAATACTGTTTCATCTGTTCATCGTGAAAATACTGTTCTTATATTATTGTTGGGACAAATATTGTGTTCTGTCTGGCTAAGGTTCTAGCAGAAAAAAAAAGAGTAATAGCAGAAATAACCTCAAAACATATAAAGTCACTTTTATTTTTAAAAAATTAAGGTTTCCATGAAACCAAACATAAAAATGATTCTTGAATTAATAAAAATATCCTGTATAAACTTGATTTTCATTTTTATATCACCGAACCATAATAATATGCTAAAATAATTATAATTGGTTGGGCTTTTGCTGTAAAAAATACAGAGCATATTCTGCTCTCAGCTCAGTAGGGACTGCCTGAGACAATTCATCTGTAGATAATAAGCCTGAATCACAGCCTGTGTAAGTTGTATAGTTTTACTGATTTCAACCATTTCACACCAGTTTTAAATCAACTGAATATTTGGCTCAATATGTGCAGTCAAAAGATTACACCAGTAGCACTGAGAGCAGAATTTGGCAAAAGGAATTAGGTTGTAAACAGAGAAATTAGCAGTGCAATTTAGTATTGGGGGAGGGAGGGGTGCGGTGTTGGGGGAGAGGTCTAGGAAATAAGCATTTGTGGTAGATGAATGCCTGACTCGTTCTTGAAGTGCGTAGCTCAGTACAATGTGAAAACAGAGGACTTTTCACATCTACTAGAAGTCGGAGTGCTGAAGAGAAAGCTGCCTGTCTGGCCAGTTGTCCGGCTGCTAGCGGAGGCTGTAGGGCCATTCTGCTCTGCTGCCGTTGCATTGACAGTCCGTCTTAGCCCCTTGTCTCGTACCTGGGCTGTGCGTCGGTGAAAGTCATTGGTAGGATCAGCTGGTGCAGAAAAGGCTACGAGCTGTTCTGTGCCGATGCCACAGTAGCAAGAGAATGGCACTTTGGGTCTTGAAAGCCTCGAGTTCCACGGATGCCGGCAGAGCTACCCAGTCGACAACAAGGTCCTTCAGGGAGGATGGATGCAAATGTGGGTAAATTCAGACTATGTGTGGCTAAATCATCAGCAATGACAGAAATGTGTAATATGGCTCTACTGCCTTCCAAGCACATAAAATTTACACCAGCACAACTGTGATAACATAAATACAGTTACTCCTGATTTAAATAAGGATAATTTTGTTCTCTCCAAACTGCAAAATGAACATGTTGATAGTATATACATGGCTTTCCAAGAGTTTCCATTTTTTTAAGAGTGGCTGAAGTAAACAAAATGAATAAAAAGCAAAGTTAGAATTTGGGTCTTCTGGCTTCTTAGTCTCTGATTACAAGAATAGGCCGTGCCAAGAAAATGGGAAAGTCAAGCAAATTGTTAGTGATATGGAAATAGATCAGCCATCACAAAAAAACCCACCTTAAACAGACAATAGTAATCAATGCTAATCCAACCTAAAAACCCTGTAAAGAACCGTAAAGAAGCTGAACTAATCTTTTTCTTAGATTGCAAAACTGTTTAAGATGGTTTAACTTACCATGACAAAAACATGTGGAGAAATGAATTTTCATTGCTGTTTACTAGTGCATAGGGGTTTGGTTATATACACTGTTTTATTCACAGAGCAGGAATTCAACACTTCCACAATTATTTAATTCAAAATGTTTTGACAGTTTAATGTACTATCACTTAAAAGTTTAATCATTCAGACTTTTAGGGGAAGCTGCTCAGCTAGTGTGAATCTTTCTGGTGACAGACGTCAAAAAAGACATAGCAATCACTGTTAAGAGTAGGGCAGCAAAATGTGCTAAACCTTGTAACCAGACGAGTTTAACCATCTGATGCTGCCTGTGATGTCATTTTTACAACTCTCCCTTTGACTCTGAGCAACAGAACTGGCCTTTATTAAGTTGTCATGTTGGTTTAAGTAACCATGTTAAGCTAAGTATGGCCACCAAAAAGGATTTTGTTGCAATATTGGTATTACAATATACCAACACTGTGGTAACCAGGACTAGGTGAAGGAGCCTGAAGTTATAGTACAGTTGAAATAATTAACTTATTTTTCATTAAGTTTGGAGTGGTTTGTACTTAAAGAAAGGAAATTACTATATCCAGTTAAAAGAAAAAGGCTCTTAGAGAAAAATTTAGCTATAAATAGCTATTTTTAATAGCCCAAATATCACTGTAATTTACATTGCATATAGAACAATATCTTTATCTAGTGAAATTGGATGTTTTTAATTTTCTCAGTGAACATCATATGATATGTTGATCTTCAGGTATTTCCAACAGGCATGATATTTTCCATATTTTTTTTCTTTTCAGTCTCTTTTACTTGCCCAAATGCATGAAACAGTATGTACCCTTTGCACTTCCATAACAAACTAAAATTTAAGACAGATTTTAGAAGTCTAAATATAGACTGTGGGCATGGAAAAGGTGATTTATAATATCTTCAGCCAAATAACTTTATCTGGTCTGGCCTATGAGACTTAAACCCTTAGTATTCATCAGTAGTTATTATTTTTAAAATGGTAAACTTTTCAAATTATTTATTGGAATACTGTTTAGTTATGATGAGATTTTTCCGTGCTTTGGGGTGTGAATTTATAAAGGCTTTTCATTATGAGAAGTGACACATTCTGGCAGGAAATTGCTATGCTTAAGAGATACCATTGAGCCCAGTTCTGTGTAACTTGTTTTATTGACTCCTGGTTTACGATATATCCACATTAGTTTAGATTGCATTTTATAATGTTCACATGAGAAGGTATTTTCTTAAAGGAAGACTCCGTGAGAAACTACCTGTAATGACAGAACTGAGTTCCAAAGTGCAACTGCTTCTGAGTGCTCGCTCCCCAGGAAGGAGGTGTGGTGGAGATGGCGCAAGCTGCGGGAAGAGATCTCCCAAGCAGTCAGACTGCTGTGTTCTCACCCTTCCCTGTTTCTTTGTTGGTTTTGCACAGTCCATCTCCTTGAGTGCCGTGTTGCTTTTCCTTTGTTATTTTACCTTTCCCATTTTTTCTGTCTCCTGAGATAAATTTGTACTTTCTCTTATGCTCTCCTCAGTCAAAATCATAATGGGGCAACAGAGATACACTCCCTCAAAATCTCCTACTGGTGAGGGAGCTGAGGACTACAGAGACTGGCATGAGTACGTGGAGCCTAGTTCTTAACTTTAAATTTTGCCCACTTCATTATCTGAGGCTCAATTCTTAGTTCCCTCTCGCTTTGTAGGCTTTGGAGGAACCTTTTTTTCTGTGCACCATATTGATGTTGGGTTGGGGATAAAAGGCCAAATTATTGCTTGTTGATAGCAGTCTTAGGCCAGATGCCCTGTGACCATATCTGGGGGCAGAACCAATGTCTGAGATTGCTGTGGCCTTTGCTAGCTGTACCAGGCAGAGAACTGACTGAGTTTTTTCCAGATGTGCAGGTTTCTGACACTGACAAATGCTGTGGGACATGATCCTACAATTCTGACTTGTTCCACCAGTTTAAGTGACAGTTTTTCCACATTGGATTGGGAGATCTGACCCAGTGACCGGAGTGAGTGCCTCAGTGATGAGCGCAGAAGCAGCCACGCTGCCTCTGGTAACATCTTCACAATATAGTCTAAAACTGAAGTTACCTTGTTCGATCTGTTTAAAAATCATCTACTTCGTACAGGTCATTAAGGAAAATTCAGAATGGGAAAGTAGAATCAAGTGAACTAGGAATCCTTATCACAAAGGACTGATGGCTTTAAAATGCATAGCTATAAAAGTCTTAGAAGACGACCCTCTGATTAATGACTAATAATAATTGATCTTACGAAGAGCTGCAGTGAATCCCTTACAATTTTTGCGCTTTGGAAACAGTATTGTTTTATTGCGTATCACATGAATTTTGTTAACTAGAGGAAACACTGCTTCCCTGGTGCTTTTGTTTTTCCCTCTGGATTGTAGCAATGGAGCACTTGCATGTTGTGTTTGATGCCTTGCATGATGAAGACATGCAATGGCAAGTTCCAGTCTGCATGCTGCTTAATGAATGTTTTCCTTTTCTCTCCTTCCCTGTTATGTGCTTACAGAAGACAACTATGTGGAAGGTGGGTGCTTTCTACCTTATTTTCCTAAGCTCTTGTTTTTCCCTTCTGTTTAGTGAGTTTTTTCCCTTCTGCTTAATGTTATAAAAGTACACATATCATTCAGCACGGTAAGTTGCATTTTTTTTTTACCCATAAAGGCATACAAGTTTATCAAATAAGTGTTATTTCTTTTTCCATACAGAACACAAGCAAAACTCCATTTTAATCTTGGCCTTATTGGTGTAATTCCATAATATCTCCACTGAAACAATGGGATTTATACTCATATGACTGATAACACCCTTCAAAATCTTCAGGAGATTTGCAGAAGGACTGATTTCTTCTCATGTTCTGTATGAAAAACACTTCAAGAAACTATTTGTTTCATTAGTGTGGAGCATAAATCCTTGTCCTAAGAATATAATGCATGTTAAATACCTATCTTTTAATTGCTTAGGAAAATGGAAAGCGCTTTTCTCTTTAATACTACAAATCTTGCTTACTGTAATATCCTTTACAGCCCAAAGGTTTAGGAAAAAGTTTTTCTGTCTAACTTTTCAACACAATGCACTCTGCCTTCGGACAATGTGAAAGAAGCAGCAGGTGATTTTAATAATAATGTTGGTATGTAATTAAGTCCCTTTAAAGAAAGTATGGCACAGGGCAGTGGAAACTAAAGCACAATGCCATCTAGCCTGAATATTGGTAAGTATTAGCTGGTAAAACATGTTCTGTACATACATATCATAGTTTTAAAGGTAGAGAATATGCTTCACAGATCAGTTATTGCTAGGAATGAACACTGCCTTTTTGCTTCCTAGCCAAAAGGTGCAGGTGCTTTTTTATGTACAAGTGCTTTTAAAAGTCTCTCTGGGCTGACACTTTGCATACTGGATAAGCTGTTATCTGTTTGAAAAAACAGTTTATCTATCTAAAATGAGCAATAACTTGTATGTGAAAGTGACTTCCCTGACATGGCTTTGATCCAGGGTCCTGTAGTGAGCCACTGTGGGACCTGAGCTCATTCAGGGTTCAAGTCACCGTGCACGACTGCCTGCCTGTTCAGTGGCAGCTTTCTAAAAAAGCCTGGAAGTGTCGGTACTGCATTTCTCTGTGCTACTGTATTCAAGGGCAAAGAGAGGTGCTCACATTCAGTACATACACAATGCTGTGCAATTTTATTAAAGCACATGTTCCCAGCTGGAGAAGGAAAAATTAAACAATTTTAATGCTTTAATTGTGTGCACTGTCACGCACATACACATCAATACGGTTTCCTTTTCATTGTGAAATAAAAACGTATCCAACAACACTGGGATAGGAATTCTAACGGAAAAACATGAAAGCCTAGAACTAAACACCTAATCTTATATTTGATCTGTGCATAAAACTCTTACAGGTGTCAACATGAGTCTAAAATGTGAATTAGGATCAGTGTAACCAGATAAGGAGGTTCAGTTTCTCTTCATGTATTCATTTATGCACAGCAGTGCAAGATGAAGCCTGGATAAAAGTTAATCCAGACTTTAACTGAATCTAATTCTTAAAACGGCAGCCTTACATTTATTCCAGCACAGGTCTGGATGCTTATGCATACATGAAAGTTACAAAGGAGGTAGATGCAAGGAATTGCATTTGGTGCATTTGGAAGCATTGAATGGTGCATCCAAAGCACAGTATGGAAACTGTGCTATAGCTTTAACTTTTCATCTTTGATTTCTGGGGTATCTGAGCATCTCTGTAAGTCAGGCTACACAAGAAAACTGAAGAACTTAGTATTGACAGAGTTAATTTTGTATATACTGCTGCTATGAAAAGGCTCCATTTTATTCATCTTAATAAACTGTGCTAGGGTTGAACATGTTCACACCAGGTTTAGCATGTTTAAATTTTGTTTTGGCCTGTGCTCTGCATGTAACTTACACACCAAATTATGAAAATATTCTACCTTCATATTTGCTTCCACTATCCCATGCTATGCCTTTTAACTCTTTCTTCTCAGAGCCAAATTCGGTATAAAGACGGAGTGCATCACACAAGGCATTCCTACTAAATCTTGAATTCCTAATTCACAAAGAAAAGACTTCTATCACTCCGGTTATGAAGTAGTGGTGCACAAATGACTATTTTAAATGTATGATCCACCTGTACCTGGCTAGTTAAGGCTAGAATTTTCCATGACTATTCATTGTGGTGTTCTCTATTAGAAGCAGACTGTCATTTTGAAAACCTAGCAGTCATTGCTGTCATGGTAAATTTATCTGTATCATTTTAAACCACTCTGTGGATTGCACAGGTACAGTAATAGTAATTCTTCACTTATAGCCTTCATCCATAGATTGCAAAAGTACAAAATGAGGTAAGTATCATTCTGTGCTTTTAGCAAGTAAGTACAAGTAACCTTACTGCTTCACAAGCAAAGTAACATACAGAGTCAAACAAAATACAGTTTCTTGAGGACTAATACTAAATTTTTTAATTGATAGATGTTTGGTTTGAGCAGTGTATTTTTTTTTTTACATTCACTTGAGTTCCTTTTTTAGTTGAATAGCACTGTAAGTGACTCTTAAAATTCAAGTGATTTCTATGATGTTTTCAAGAGACACTTCTGGCATTTAAGGTTTTTTTTCAAGTTATATATGAGTCATGTATTTACAACTGACCCATCTCGCATATCATTTTAGCAATAGTAGTAGCTATCAAGCAGTGATAAGCACCTGAAGCTAGGCCTTTTGTTTAGGTCCTTATAACTGTAAGGATCATATTTAAATGTAAGCGAGTAAGAGACTACCCTCTTTGCATTCCCCTAGGAGACATGACAACAATTTGCTTAATTCCTTCTAAGAGCTGAAAGAGCTCACATAAAGTAGCTACTGAAAAGTCACAATTTTATTAAAGAAAAAAGTGTTGTAACATTCAGTTGAACTAGTATCACCTTCACTCTATTGAATACAGTTAAGGCCAGGTCAAGAGTCCTGAGATTTCTTACTATGGTTGCCAATAAAAAAATTTAAAAGCCAAAAGACAAGTTACATAATCACATGGAGAGACTAATACTCCCAGAAGGCCATGCACCCAGGGATCCAGGCAAGGACATTCAGTATTAAAGAACGAAACTTGACCGTGGGTCTTTATACTCTGTGTGTGCACCGTGCCTCTCTTGCAGCAACGCTTACAGAGCAAGAACGCATGTGAAAACGTTTCTCCTCTCTTTCACACACTGAGAACTGCAGCACAGCTGTGTGATGATTCCCAAGCAATGCTTATGTAGGCATCCATCCCTTCAGGAGCGCACTCAGCTTCCCTTTACCTTCCTGTAAACCCCAGGTAATGCAATCAGCTGCAGGGCACTGTATTTGGAAACAGAATCTGTTGCACAAGAGATAGGGCACATCAGGCCCTTCCGTTTAACTAAACACCTAAAAAAGGTGACATTAAATAGCACTAATTCAGCAAAACCATCGTTAATCTGTTTGGAACTGATAAGATTTGAGTCCTTTGAGACCGATTGCAGTCCAGAGTACCTTCTCTGAACTCCCCTCAAATACTATGAGTCATTTGTGCACCTAATTTTCTTTGTGAATTAGAAATCACAGGAACTTTCTAGGAAGTCTGCTTTCCAATAAAGAACAGGATATTTTATTGCACACCTTCTTTGTGTGGATTAATTTTAATTAATTTCAAAAAAGGAAATAATGTATCATATTTTGTGGTTCTTGGAGGAGTACATTTAACACATGAGCAATTAATAACTTCTAAAATGGATCCTAAAACATCTAAGTTCAACAAGAATAAGCCTATTTTTTTAAACCAGACAGACATAAAATGTGAAAAATGATCACATTTCTAGAAAAATGTTCTCAGTGAGAATATAAGTATCATTTTATTATCATGAATTCACATACTGAATATTTTTGGTTAAAGAGTACCAAAGTTTGGCTCTGGTTGAGTGATTATCATTATGGACATCTGTTTTGAAATGTCACTAGACCTATACTGGTATAACTGGATTTCATCTCACAATACAAACATAAAGCCAAATCTATTTATCACAGATTTATGAAGTAGCTTCTGAAGCTGTCACTTAAATTTTCTTTATTGCTATGTATTTTATATTGCATATGTAATAATTTGCCTTCTCTGGAACAATTCATTCTGCATCACGTTTCACACAAATAAGGAGACATCCCTTGCATTATCATTTCAGTGTGACAAAGAAATATTATTTAATTACCTGAAATGCTCATTTTTATGAGGGGAAAAAGATCAGACCCAGCCCATTTTTCAGGTCTACACTTTTCCAGGTTTTTAACGTCATTTCACATGTAGAGGACAGGAAGTCCTCCCAGCAAAGTGTTCAAAGCAATATAATCAAAATACAATAAAGACAGATGGAATATTAAAGGAATTGGTTGAATTTGAAAGCATTTTATTATTTTCTGTCATCCCAGCTACTGCACAGAAGAAACACACAATAAAACAGCACCCAGTGTTTGAATTGCAGTTCTGTTACTCGTAGCCCAAAGCATTCCAACCAGTGGTTGAAAAATGCTCTTTGATTTCCCTCTGTGATACAGACATCTCATAGGAAACAGATGCCTGTCACAAAACATTTTTGTCACTGTGACAACACCACCTTCCCGTGCTCCCTTGTTCATTGCTGACTGTGCTCTTGTTTCCCTTCAAGGTCTGGCGCACCTGATGATGGGCGACCAAGGTATGGGCTCTGTTCCTTTTCCACTCTGCTTTCATTGTTTCTTCTTGTTCTGTAGCTGCTTTGAATCCATCACTGCAAATGATGGGCAAATGCTTGAAAGCTGTCTTTGGCTGCAAATAAACACATGGTTTTAGTCACATCTTTTCTTCTTTCATTATGATTTTTGTTTGTTTGCTCCGTAAGCTTTTGTCCTTCCTGCCTCCTCAACTCCCCCTCTTGCAATACAATAACTGAAAAGAGGTGAGAGAAATAAGAAGGTGATTAAGAAAATTTCATGTATTTATCAGAAAATACAATTACGGGTGATTCTATAAAAATAAACGGAACACAAGAGCACTCTTCAGATAGCTCCTGAAAGAAGATACTCAGCTTGTCACATTGTACACGTTGAAGAGTCCATTTACATTAATGCATGGCTGATTGGAAATGTGCAGAAAACACCTGCTCCTGGCTTCTGGAATGCTGAGAGTACAATTTTGCAACCTAACAAAATCAGTGATTTTTTTCCTTTGTCCATTGTCCACGTTATTTTGTGTCACTCTTTCTTGTCTAAGCATGGGTTGTTTCTGTGTTTCTCTGCATGTACATGATTGGAAATAAATAAACAAAATCCCTAATTTGCCACTGATTGCATCGCCATTTGTCTCCAGACACTTACCTTATACTTTGTCTCTCATGTTCAGATACTATTGCATTTACATATACTCATGACTCTTACTGTTGTTTCTCTCCTCTTCTTTATTCTCTTTTTGTCTGGAAATGCTTTCTTCATGGAACCATTTCACCAAATCCATAGGTAAAAGTAAAGGTATTACATGATTTTCTTTATTTTTTAATGTCATCAGTATACTTTGATGTATGTATAAGTAATACAAATAAATGTAAATCTTTTTATACTGATAACATGAGGTAGGTATACTTTTAAAGTAAATATTTCATGGATATCAAGGTAAGGATAAGTATCCTAAAGTACAGGCTGACCTTTTTTAAGGTTTGTTTCCTGGTTTTGTGAGAGATGTAAAGCTTTGGCAGTGATAAAGGAGGCTACAGTTATAGAAAGCATTCAGGATGAAATAACGGCCACGTTTTGAGGTATGCATTTTTTCTGTTCTCAAAGAATTGTAGTCTAAACCACCAGGCACAGAGAAAAGCATGATGCTGTTCAACAGAGACTCTCTGGAGATAATCTGTCCAGGGCCAGTCCACAGCTTGATGTAAGTTTTAAATCTGAATGGCACTGACTTCAGCAAGTCTCTGCTATCAGCTGATCACATTTGCCCTGAGATTTTCCATGTGTATTAATCACTTTGATTATATCTGAGACAAGAATTGGACAAAGGAATGAGGAAGAATGAATGCCATACAGAAGTGTGGGGTTTATTTCAGAATTTCTTACTTTTTTTTTTATTTTTTTTTTTTCTTTATGTAAAGGATACCAGCCATGTTTACTTTCTTTCTCCTGGAGGGAACCTGTGCAGTAGGGTCAAGACTTTTCCTGTATAAATAAACACCAGGTTTTGCTACAAGGAAACTTGTTCTCAGACATCATGTAAATATATTTTTATGATAAGAAGCTGGTCATCAAAAGCCATAAAATCTGTGTTACATACGATGGATAATACAGTTCTATTTATCTTAAGCATTTGTCAGGATGTGCCTACTCTCGGTGTGAATCAGAAATCCAAAACGCATGGTCACACTTTGGCAACTAGTTAAACTAGAAACAACTTTCCAGGTCCCTTGGTGTCTTGGCTGATTTAGTATTTCCACACCTAGAAAGTTCATGTGATGCAAAGTTTGTAATTACAAACCTGCAGTGTCTCATTCCTCTTCATATCAGACTCTGGAGAGACTGTGTATCTGGTTATAGGTGGGATACTATTTAAAGGGGTTTGTTTTCTGGAGCTGTAAATCTTCTTGACAAGGAAAAGTTTAAGTACACAGGATGAAAAACAGTCTACTGATTTCTTTATTTTATAGGATTGTTTTGTTTGTTGGATGGCTGATCCTTGTGTATTTCTTAACAGTACCTTGTATGTATGACTTCCTTATTACTTACTATTACGATCTTATTCCTTAGCGGTAGATATCTTGCGTAGAGTTACCTTAGAATGATATTTTACAGTAACTGAACTTTGACATTATAGATCCTTTTTGTTAATATTAAGGAATTCTTTTTCTAGATGATTCTATACACAGAATACATGATGTAGTATGTACAACACTGAAAGTTTTTTTTGTATAAAAGGTTGAAACCATAAATATCATCAATATATATTACAATTAGTAGTTCATCTGGAAAACAGATTGTAGCAAAAGAAAAACTATGCAAATATTGTGCAATATTTAGACATTTATCTTTTTATTTAAAAATATTTAACTATTCTATTCACCAAAAAAATTACCCTGGGTATATTAGCTACATTTAATGTTCAATGATTTGCTATGTGACATAATTTAAACACCATTCACCAGTCATCTAATCGTTTGACTACATTTTTCTTTTCACATTTTTTCATTTGATTTATCCAGTTTATATGGGAACACTGATTACTGTGTCTTGATAATCACAATACTTCTTCTGTAAATATAATGGTGTATATTTGTTCAAATGGATGGAAAGGGTTCATATGTATACAAACTCCAGTTGCTTGTAACAGAAAATATCCCTCGATATCAAACCATATCCTCAAACAGGTGAAAATGGCCTCATTCTATTGACTATCCTGAAACTACACTAATATTGGCTATTGAAACATGTGACCTTGAAACAGTTGTGATCACACACATTCGTAACACATGATGATATAACAAAGTAGGAAGGTGATGGAAAAGAGCAAAGGGACAAAAGAGGATCTCACCATTGAATTCATTTGCAACTATTTCAGCCTTTCATTATAAGTTCAATTCCACTAGAGGTAGATAAGGTCAATAACAAATGTGATTGAAAAGTTATGAGTGATTATATCATGAATGAATCTTATTTTGGAAATATAAGCAATAAAAAACTTTAAAGAAGCTTTACTATGTAATTTGCTCTGAGGAGTATAAATGGCTGAAGTATCACCATCTTCTTTAATTGTGTAGATATTCTTTGGGATACTGGAAAAGGGGGAAAAAAAAGCAATTTACCTTCAGAATTAGGACAGGATGTTGACAGGACAGGGGCCGGGTATTGACAGAGGAAGGAGAGGTGAGGCAACTTTTCCAAGTGGGCAAGCAATATGAAATCCAGTACAGTCTCACTGGAGGCACCAGCTATTGGTCATTTACTTTTAAATGTAAATTGTGATACTT
>NW_010257024.1:0-37887 GCF_000690775.1 Eurypyga helias | reverse complement strand
CAAAGTTTTTATTGAATATTAACAACACTGTCATTGTCTCTTGGAGAAAGGCAGAAGCAAAGCTCCAAAGATGTCATGTTGCTGAGACATCTGTCAGTATGGGAGAGCATATAACTTGATCTGTGTAGTGAACCAGCTGTCATAAAGAGAATGTAACGTGAAGCTGAGAAGCTATATAGAAGTTTGTCTCATAACTTTAGAGCTATACAAAATTTGTTTCCTGATCCATTACTCCTTGTGGATGCTAAGCCTAGTTCTAGGAAGAACCATATGCTTTTAGTTGTAGTGTCATTCATTTCTTATAAACATCATTTATGTTCAGAAATACTTAGGAATTTGCCTTTTTTCCCCTGGAAATCACCTACCTGGGTACAACTTCAGTAGCAGAGTTGTTGGAACTGAGATGGTGAAAAGACATAGGCAAGGTAAGGCTTGTATGTGGGGTTTGTGTTTTTGTTAAAGCACTTGAATATGCTAGTCAGAGCAGTAGTTTGAATTTGAAGCAAAACTTGAAGTCAGCTGCTCATAACAGACCTCAAAAAGGATTTGTTTGCCCCAAGCAAATTTATGCCCAAAGGAATTTTGTCTGCTTTCTCCCAACTATTGTAGGTTTACACCTATAGGCCTTACCTCATCAAAATATAGTAACTCTCAGGCTTCCCATGTAGAATTATTTTGTGATGAATATTAATACAACTAAGATTACATGGCAAAATACTCTTTCTTTATTTTTTCCAAAAACTTCATCCCCTCCATTTCATTTTCTTTTGATGAGAAATGAAAGGGATTTATAGTTCAGTTACTATGACAGTGACATGTATTACTTCCTTTTTATATTGTAGTTCTCTTGATATTATCCATATTTTTACCTATAGTTTATTTCTATGTAAATAACCTACTTTTGACTATATATATTACTCATTCTGTACCTAAACACTACGTTCATATGCCTGTTCTATTACTTGAGAGATTACGTGCAGCTTTAAATCATAGGTGAGTCACTCAGGCCTATAACAAACTATTAAATGATACCTAGCTGAGCAATAAGTGTTTCTAACAAAGAATTGATAGTACAACTGCAAATTATTGTATTAGATTACAGGCTTTGGATGTGCTGGTATTTGGCATACTGTGTGTATATGCTGAAGAAAGACTTCAGGATGTCAATTTATCTAAGTGTCAACTTCCTTGCCAAAGAGGGCAAGTTTTATATTGAACAATTTATTGTACAATATCTGTAAAACCAAAATGTCACCACTAACTGGTTATCAATCACACAATTCAGTTGACGACTGGAAAAATAGGGTACTGAAAAATAAAAGCAATTTAAATAAACCTTTAAACAATCACGAGCATTTAAATGGTATGTTGTAGCCAAGTAATCATGTAGCGCTTGTGCCATGCAACACAAATATCACCTTGTGCCAGTAACTTCCCCTAAAATCAAATTATGTGGAATTCAGTCATTAACCTCAGTGCACCCAGAAATTTGTCTTACTGTAATGACTTTCATTTTTGCTCGGTTTTCAAAGAATTAAACCAGTTTTGGCCTTTTACACTCTGATTCTCCCAGGACTGTTGAAAAACCTATCCTTTTGTGTGTGAAACCTCAAAGAGGTTCTGAAAGCCACCCATCCTTCAGCCTTCCTCAGCCTGAGCCACCATTAGTCCAGAAGCCATGTAAATGCTAATGCATGCAAATGTGGTACAGCACTGAGCTCTACCACAGTTTACTCTTTTTGGCTTGGTGCCCTGTTGACAGGGATTCAGTTACTTGCCTTCTCCACTACAGCCGGCTTTTTCCTGGCAAGAGCAAAAGATGAATGGGGGGTTTCTTGACTCTCGGTACTTTTCACATAGTTTTATATCCTAGGTGATAGCAGCTTATTTGAAAGACTCACTGTGAGAATTGTACTGAATTAATTTTGGAGTTTACACAGAATGGGGTTGCCGAGATCGGGTAACTGAAATAATTTCTAAGTGACATTACAGCAGAAGAATGGATAACCTACGTTTCCCCACTCAATATCGTGGTTGCTTCTACTGATAAAAAAGAACAAATCAATAATGCTTAAAAATTTATCCTCCATATAACAGGTCCCAAACATCCTGACAGTCTTATATAATAAGAATTTAAGAATATAAAATTTACCTGATTTTTTTAAAATGAGAATTACCTCTTTAAAGAAATTAAGGAACTTTAAATACAGAGCTCTTCAAAGTACTCCAAAGAGCACTAACCACACATCATATCTGTTCTGTAGTGACACTTTTTTCCAAAGAGGCTCATAAATATAGTTCAAGTGTGCCTCATGTTCACCAAAAATATTACAATTAAATTCTTGTGTGTCCCATGCACCTATGCCAGTGCAAGTGTTCTCATAAATATTTATATTATTTTTATATTTTTATTGTTAATCTGTCCAAATTTTTGTTTAATATCATAAGGAACTCCACATAGAATTTTTTAATCAGACGGGTGATATCTTTATGTATTTAAAAGTTGTGATGCATTGAAGCAAATAATTTACTTGCACTTCCTCTAGCAAGCCTAGAATATGGTATTTGGAGCTGCAGATTCATCTTTATGCTGAAATGTGATCGATTAATGTTCCCTAAGGAGAAAAATGCAACAGAACATGACTATTGAAGAGATTTTCTGCCTGAAGTTTATGGCTCAGAAGAAATGCATCAACATCAGGACCAGAAATGCAAATTCTGTCTTGAGACACATATGCCCAAAACTGTATCTGAGATAGCTGATTCCTGATCTGCCGTATGAAAAGGAATTGAAAGGGTCTGCTGTAAATATCAAGAAAGATATATGAAGAAAGGGTAACACATTAACTTAAAAAATTCTTTTTATGACATAAGTCAACACATGATGATGTCCAATCCATACTATGATTTCTAGCACCTTTCCACCACCAAAATAAAACATTTGCCATATTCTGATGTCACTCAAAATTATCATGTATCACATATACATTTGCATATATGTCGTAGGTCTCTTGTGGATTCAGAGGGAAAAAAATGTGGAACTACAAGGAATTTGTTTTAAAAAATGTTGTATTTGCAAAAGTATTAATTTCTGCTGCATCCAGAAAACATTGTAGTGTAAGGAGATATTTAAGATTTTGGATTCCTTGACACTAGGCTCCACTTGTGAGCATATATTTCTCCAAAAGATGAGTATGGTGACAAAGAGCCTTTCAAGATAATATTAAGGCTCTTTCAAGTTGAAGGATATATATTTCAGGCCAAAAAGTAGGTGGAAATTTATTGGGGATCGGTAACAGTAAATCTGCCACCCTGAAGAGATTAAAAAAAAAAAAATCATGGCGAATTTAATACAAATTTCTTAGGCATGCCCAACGAAACAGGTATTTCCGAGAGGTGTGTTCCTTGGATATCATACAGAATATCCTGGAACCTTCTCCTTTACACTTTCTTAATATCTGCTGCCATTACTGAGCCAAACAAATTGTTGGAGTGACACTAAGGATTACAGCTTCACTGTAGGGTTGCACTACAGCTAAGATTTTCCTAGGATAAAAATCCAGTCATTGAAATCTATGGGAGCAGGTAAACAAATCAGCCCAACAGACTCTTAATTTCTATTATTTAAATGAAAACCAAAAGTAATTTAAGAATATTGTACATCTTATAGCAGAAGTCTCAACTGACCTCAAAATCAGTCAAATTAGAATCACTTTCAGTGGAGTTTTGCCTGTTAAGTGGAAAGAAATCACAGCCCTAAGGAGGAGTATTTTCAACCATCTCTAAGATTTGTCTACATGGAGGCTTACTAAATTCATGAGTAAAATTTATCACAATTTCTAAAGAAACTAAGTCTAATGAAATTGCGGAATTCTTAAGAAAACCACTCTAAAATTGTACTGATATAACTGAAAATATGGACTAACCTCTCTAAATGCACATCATAATTATATTTTTCCACCAAAAATGATTCCTTCAAAAGAATTGCAAAAAATATTTGAATAGTTTGGTCAGAATTGATTGTTCTTATAAGAATGCTGGGTACACAGATTTTAACCTACATCTTAACTCTACAGTAATTTTCTGTGGCTGTAATAATATACCAAGCTAGTTGGAAACAACAAAAATTTAAATTATCCAGTCTCCTTTAAAATCTTTTAATTAAACAATATCATTTGCACTGATGCTAGTAATATGTCTCTTTCCTGATACTGAAAGCCTTCTATAACCCTGTCATTCTTAATTGCAGAAGGTAGCTTTCTATCTTCACTTCAGGGATCACCCAGAGCAATTAAGTATCAGTAGAACAGTGAAACTGTGCAACGAACTGGGAAATTCAGGAGCACAAAGGAGAAAACTTTCATAGGAACTGAGTATGGACCATGAACTTTGCTATGAAATTCCACCTTCACCATTATTTTAATGGTTTTCACGCATAGCGACCTGTTACCCAAATATCTTTCTCCCAGACTTGGGAGGAAATGAAAGTGTTTCAATCTCATTATTGAATTCATTTACTCTAGTGAAAGAAGTAATGCTTTCCCCACTTACATCAGCTATAACTGAGATTTTCTTTCTGTTAGCACCCACTTACATTAATTTTCTGATCAGCACACCATTTAATTTAAAGGCTGTTTTTGTAAATTGATAACATGACTTAGAATTCTGGTACATCCTGCTGCTGCTTAAAGTAGACATTTGTTCCTTCAAGAAGGGAAACGTTTGGGCTGATTCACTGGCACCTTCTGTAAAGCTGTGGACAAACAACCAGGTAGAGAGACTAGCAGGCCACACCTGGCACTGTTGGCATTACAGTGATGACTTGACTAGCCTCTTTATATTGGGGGTGGGAGGAAATAAAAGCAGCTGGGTCTAATCCCTTTCATCTGCTTTTGCATATCCTTCAGACTGATGGGACTCTGCCTGGAAAGCAAAGTTCAGCAGTAAGTGAGTATAAGTCTGTAAATTTTTCGCTGGAGTTACCCTTAGTTAACAGGTCTGTCGTGCAATTCATTCCTAAAGGAAAGGAGCCTAAATATTTTCCTGTGACCATTAAAATTCTGCTTCTGAAGCTTAACTGTTAGCTGAAAACCCTAAGAGATTGATTCCTGATGCCAGTACATTGGTAGTTACATGACCCCACTCACACCCAACAGTAACATCTTTTTCTAAGATTGGAAATTGAAAATAATTTACCTGATTTTCCACTTCATTGAAGCTGAATATCTTTATTAGAAAGAACTTGGGTTATATCAAAAAGGTGCCAGCTAAGTGCTTTCCATCTCAGAAAAAAAGGCATCACAGACATTTTTCTGATAGCATGAACTGGTCTTTTTTTTTTCTCAGTTAATGGCTCTGCTTAACAACTTGGTTTTACAAGGTACTGTGCTTAGTATTTGCAGAAGTCCATAAGATATCTTCAAAGAATCACCAACCTCAGTTACAGGGAAATCACCTTTGAAAACTGTTTGCATGCATGTGAGATAGTTGATGTTGTGATTTTTACTGTTGGACCTGTGCAAAACGAAGTGCAAACATGTTTTAGAGCCAAATACCTCTTTGACAATGCTGTTTTCACTATGAATGGATGTGTCATTTAAATGGGTATTTGATATTATTTGTATTCATTGTGACTACTGAGTAGTTGTTACATAGTTTTCAAAATTAGAAGAGTTATTTGGGTGTAATTATATTGAGCTCTAATATTGGTATATGCTTACATCATTACGAAAATGATGTGAGAGTTCAAAAAAATCTATTTTAAATTAATCTTCCTATACCTGAACATCCCCAGGTCATTGTGCCACAATTTCTGAACTGGTGCTCTCATTTCACTTGAATACTGGTGCAAGCTGTAAGTTTGGCAAGTATACCTCAAGGTGCTTGCACTGTATTGTATGGTTTGGAAGAAAAAATAGATTTCAGAAAAGAATCATATAAAAGTATTTCTGTGCAAGATTGGAGCAACAAAAGCAAACCTACAAATAGGTAATTTTATATGGTTCTTGTACAGTGTATTTATCTGGATTAAATTAGCATGTTCATACATATCCATATGTCCTGTATTAGACAGGAAAAGATCTATGGCAAATCAATATTTTGAGCATTATATAAAGCCACTGTTAGTCTACTGCTACGTACCTCCTCAGAGCAAAGAAGGGAGCTCTTTAGACTGCCGTGAAGAGTATGTATTCCTCTATTCCTACTGAAAATATTGAGAAGCACTGAATACATAGAGTAAAAACACAGTAAATCATTCTCAGTTCTAAAGGACAAATTCCTCAACAATTTTCAGTAGCATACACACTTAACATATATACATGTAGATGCATTCAGGACACAGACACATACACAGATAAACAAAAATGTCCTGAAATCATTCAGTTCTGCTATACTTCCTGAGTTTACTTCTCAGAAATGTCATTATCTCAAGTTTTCTGTAATGACAAATATGTAATAAAAAAGACTGTGGTGTCTGCATCCATAAATCACTATTATGTGTCACTTATTCTCTCTTCCAGGAAAACACATGTATTTGATATTTATTCATTGTTCTAAAATGGATAAGACTTATGCTTTGTGTTTTCCCTGGAATGGATATCTTGGTAAAGAAACAGGTTTATGAAAGTTCTGCATTTATTGAGCTGTTATAAGAGTAATACAAAAATGTAATTAGTATTTTCCTTTTCAGAACAACTAGAAGATCTGTACATCAGCCTTATAGCTTTTAATAAGTACATACAACTCTCAGAAATGTACATATATCTAGGTCATGCTAATTACTCACCTTGGGAGGCAGGAATGTGCCTATAGTTCTCTACCTAGTTGGCATACTCTTGAGACCCAAGTCAGGAGAGCAGGCTTCAGAAAGTCTAAAAATACATTTCCTAGGTTCTTAGCCGTTAAACTGCTTAAAGATGAGGTCTCTCATGTAGTAGCTGACAGCCTGTAATTTGTATTATGCAGGAAATAAGACTAGATAATCAAAAACAACCCTTCTGGCCTTGAAGCCTATGAATCGCACATAATAGAGAAATTACTGTGGTAACATGTAAGAAAATTGTCAGACTACAAAAACAGCCACCTCAGTTTTATTTTAGTAGGAATAATTTTGTCTTTTTTCTTGTGTAGAAGTAGTTAAGTGTCAATGACTTCCCCCAAAACACCGAGTCAAGCCCTAACACACTTCATGAACTAACTGGAAAAACCATTCGGAGCATTCCCTTAAGACAGAATGTAACATGAAAACTGAAACATCTTCATGGAAATCCTCAAATGTGTATGAAAGTGTGAATTAAAAGGAGATTAATTTTTGACAAAGTTCAGCATCTTGCTGTGATCAATTATTTTGAATACTTTAAATTGAGTACTACAGTTAAAATTCCTGAAAATGAGATGATGCCATGCAGTATTTTTATTTTATACAGACTTTCATAACACATTTACAACAGGGTATGGGGGTCTTCCAGTTATGCAATGAGTTTACTGTGCTATGTGGGGATTGCTACACCAGATAAACCTGGGCAAAACATTTCTGTGAATTATTTGTGCAGCAAAAATGGAGCTGTTCGTTATTTTCTTTGATATAGAGAAAAGTGCTTACGCAAAGCTGACAAATTGTGATCTAATCTGGAAAATTTTATAGACCAGAGGCTAAAACAGTCCCATAAGAGTGCTCTGAATTAGGCAGGAGAAAGATTCAAACTTCTAACACCCAGAATTTTAATTTAAAGACTCAACCAAGTGTTCTAATATTTAGTTTCGCTTTGAACTTCACCATTCAAATATATATTCACTGTGAGTTAAGTAGTCATCTTTAGTTGCAATATGCTCACACAAAAGGAGAGAATGGAATCATAGGCTACTTCAGTGAAAGATTTATTATTCTACATCAGAATTATCTTTATTCATGAAGACTTCAAATACTTTCTTAATCTTCAGTTTTACTGTAGCCAGGGAAAGATTCTGTTATTTGCTAAAATTCAAGAAGACAAATGGGAGTTTGTACTTTCTCCCTGAACATATGAAAAAATGGAGGGGGGGGGGGGGGGGGAGGGGTGTGTGTGCTATTTAATTAAGTCAAAATATTTCTAGTTTAAAAGAATTCCAGACTTTTCCCTGATAATATATGTTGAATGTCAGAATGAAGGAAAACAGTTGGTGAGGTTCATCTTCTACACATCTTTATTGATGTTCAGTTTCACACTTTGTAGACAAACAGACATTGGGTTATTAATGCCCTGTTATTGATGGATGATTTATTAATACTGTGGGTGAAACAGCACTGCGGAGAATTCAACAGCATATTCACTTGGATGGGCAAAAAAGTCTCAGCTACTTTTTTTTTTAAATTACTATTTTATGCTTTAATTATTCAGTGTATAGGATGGAAGCATCTGTGTGTAGTAAACAGGAGGCCTCTCTCACCACATCTATCCTCACTTTCTAATCTGCCTCTGTATTCTTAAGGAAGCTGTAACTTGTACACCCATCAGTGTACCCCCTCCACGGGGAAAAGTTATAGGGAAGTGGGAAACTGGACGTTCAGTCTCCCCGCATAAGTAAAAGCTGAATGCTATCTTTCCATATCTTCGGACTGTTCAAATTGCACCGATGCCGCACGGAGGAACAGTCCTCAAATGCACGCCCGTAGTTCCTCCTGTGCTGCTGTACAATAAGCGTGGGGACTTCAGAAGCTCTGCGAGCAGCTTCCTGCTTGAGCTCAGTGTCATCCCTCAGAACTGGCAGCATCTGAGAATTTCAGATAATTAATTTAGTAGAAGTGTTTGGGAATAGGGCATATTGAAATGTCACTACAAGGATGCTGTTATATTTTTAAAGGCTGATATAGAGTCATTGACAGCAGAAAGAGGAGAAAGAACCTCAACCCCAAACCCTCCAGTGGTTGTAATTAGATCATTTTGTATAATTTATATTGGATTATAATGTTCACCTTCACATAAATGAGTACATGGGAGGAAGAAACCCCCATAAAATCTGTTTTCCTTTATGTGTGAAATATATTGTATATCTTATCTTCGGTTGCTTGATTTCTAAGAGTCTTAGTTTAGCAGGGGAACTGATAAAGCCCTGGTACATTCATGGTTGCAAAATGTTCGTCATTATGCTGAATGACAGAGGAAAACCTAATTGTCAGCTAAAGCATGAACTTCCTATACCTTAAAGTATGGTTTTCAATGACTATTTAGCCCTTAGTGCATCTGCTGATGGTTTCAACAGATGTTTGAGTATCAATGAAGTGTGGTCATCACTGTTGACACACCCAGGCCTGTTATTCCTGATGAAAATACAGCTTTCCAGTACTCCAGCATTGCTATATCTTTTATTCAAAAGCTAGATTAATTTATTTTTAGGAGCTCTGCACAGAGCTCTTTTGATTGCTTCTGTGTTTGAGCTTATTGTAGGGTTTTTGTCTGTGAGTAGGCATCAAGAGTAAAACCAAACAAACAGCAGTGCAAATCAGGATGGTTTAAGAGCAGAAATTTATCACAATGCAAGAAAGGAAGAAGAGAAAACTTTGATGTTGTTGCTGGGTAAATTTCAATGTGTATTTTTATCTAAATGAGCATTATTTTTTTTCTGGATTTCAGTTTCCTTCAGAAGTTATACAAGTTGTGTTTGGGCTGTTTTGTTTGTGGGGATTTTTGGTATGGGTTTGTGTGGGGTTTTTTTTTGGTTGGTTTTGTGTTTGTTTGTTTTTTGTTTTTTGGGGTTTTTTTACTGAAATGAGTGATGAACAGGGTTTCTGTGGAGTAAGAACAAAGCCACGGCCTTTGTGGAGACAGATGAAATATTAATTGGATTACAGGTGCACTTAATTATCATTCACTGAAGGTGTTCAGCTTTCCTATGATCAAGGCAGCAGTGTGAATGTGGACTGAGAGAAAGGGTTTTTTCTTGTGCTAAGTAGAAACCTCAGAGAATATGAAAAGGGTGAGTAAATCAGACTGGTAAAAGCATAAAGTAAAACTTTATGCTTCTCTTGTCCCTCCTCTTTCCTGAAGGAGAGTGTTTTTCCTCACAGTGTGAAAGTTTCTCTCTTTTGTGAAGCACTCTGCTAATAAATATTTGTAGCACCTATGAGATGCTTGCAGTGTGGGAGGACACAAGGCAGTTAAGAGCAGTCTGTTCTGGGTTACCCTGTTCAAAACTTTCCCCTGACAACCTCAGGCATTAAGTAGAAATCTACATGGGCAAACTTCAGTAGCCTGACATTTAAATCTGTTTCTAGACAGATTTGAAAACTACCTGTGTCTGTGAAGTCTCAGTGAAGGCAAGAAGAGCTATAGAAATGCAGGCATGAAAGATTTTATTATTCCGTTCTTTTCTCCTACTGTCTGCGTCTCCCCTCTGCGAGGAGAAAAGTAAGGTAGCTGCTCTAAAAGCTTTAAAACACAGAAGATACTTCCTGCAAAGTATTTTCTCCTAGGACCAACCATTCTAATATTCAATAGGCCCAAATAAATCTTTAATAAAACCAACCACCCATCCACTTTGTTATTTAGATTGTAAGGGTCAGAAAGGAGATGAGAAGTTTAGAAGAATGGGAATTGGAAAGAGGCATGTGTGTGGGAGTGGATCACAATTGAGAAGTGCAAAACCCAGATCTGGCAATCCTTTGGCATCACAAGGTCGTTGCTTGGGTTGAGAGTGTAGAGAAAGCTGCCTAAAACCTGGAAGATGTCTCATGCAAGCTATCTAGTTGTTCATTTAATCTTTATAAAGAAGAACCCTGCTTATGCATTTCTGTCACTTTTGATGTACGATCAGAGTTCAACAATGCTATGTTTTTGTTAAAGACATTTCAACTCCAACGCTTTCATATCTTCCATTTTCATAATTGATTTAATAACAAAATTACTTATATTAAGTTGATGACAATATTTTTTTGAGAGAAAAAGGCTTCCACCTCCTCTCATTACAGTATTTTAACTGGTATCTCTGAAAGTAATATTAAATATTTAGGCTATAGGCTTGATTTGAGTATCACCTGTACATCAGCAAAGAAACTTTTCAAAGACCGTGAATTAAATAGAGCTGTGTGTACTTTAGCATACATGATTTCACACAAGTTGAGAAGAAGGTTATTGTGAAGTAGATCCATATCAAGAGAGGAAGGCTAATGAAGACCCAAAACATCTAGGTGTTAAGTAGAGGTCTGTGATACTTGCCTAACCAGTTTAGGTCCATTGGTAGCAGAGTGCTCTCACGTAATACAGGAGTTGATCGGATTCTTCTGGTGGCAGAAGAAGTAAGAAATAAGTATAATAAGGCATAAGGAAGGGGAAAAAATCGACTACGTTCGCCTCTAAAATAAGCAAGATGAAACAGTCAAAACCTATTTTACCTCATCCCTTTACACAACTGACTTGTCAACAGAGCTTCTATCCATTTCCACCAAAATTTTCATAAGGTTTTGAAATAAAGCCTCAAACAAAGAGAAATAGTGGAAATAATCTCTGACTCTCAAAACCATAAACATTTAGAGATAACTTTATGAAAGTATAAAAGTACCTAACCCTAACATGTGGTATTAGATGTCTGGCTACTTCTGTGTGCCTATTCCAAAACCATATTATTATAAGCTTAAAAGAACTTGAAGCACAAATGCTTCAAATCTAATATCAAATATAATGGTAGAAGAAAATAGAATGGAGAAGAGAATAGATAGACTGTATGTTATTATAAAATAATGTGTTTGAATATAGTGCCCAAACATATATATTCCCCCTAAAGAGAGATGTTGAATTTTTTATATCTAAGCATGGGAAAAGCCAAAAACAAACAAACAAAACAACAACAAAAACCCTCAGTATTTTTAAGTCTAAAAATTTTATGAGGAAATGGCATACATACATTGCATACACACAAACATTACTTAAATGCATTAAAATGTCAAATAATCTGAAACAGAAGTAGCACTATTTCAGAACTACTTCTTGTATAAATCCAAGAGCAATATCTGTATAAAGTGAGACTGGAGCACAATGCAGCATGCTGAATGTGTTTAAAATTTATCAGCAAACTCCCTTTAGTTATCAAGCTGGAGAACATTTATCCTATTCATTATTGACATCTCCCAGAATTCTCTCTATGATTTTCTGCAAATAGCTTGTCAGCCTTTTGGCAAATAGGGGTGATTTTCAGTAACATTTTTCAGATTCTTCAAATTGAATTATACATCCAGAGGCAGTCAATCTTTCTTACCATTAATTTTACAGAAAAAAGTCCTTTTGTACTGAAGGCTAGCTCTACAAAGGGGACCTAAGCATTGCAATGCTAACAGAGATCTAACCAAAGTGCTGGAGGGATCCTGCCCACCACAATTCACAACCCTGGGCTTTGCATGCAGGATTGTTCTACAATACATGGAAAAATACTAAGTGCCTTGGGGTGCTGGGGGAATTGTAGTACTGGAAACTCCTCTAACTGTGAAGAAGTGGATGAGCAAAGGTTGTGAGGTCTAAACTGTGGTTGTCACAATCTACATTGTGAATTTACAAGTGTCTAAATTTTGGCATTTAACGTGGCAGCACTAAGGAGGCTTGCCTATGGCCATAGCCCTGTGCATGTTTAGGCAACTTCTACCTTTTATTTGTTCTCTTTGAATTAAAGTCTGTTAATTCATTTCATTTCAAAAAGAAAGTTGGATTGGGGGAAAATGCCTTCCAAATCCATTGAGGGTTTGCATATGGATTGTATTATCAAATGTCAACTAATAACTACTTTTTTTGTATGGCAAACCCACCTCTTATTATCAAACTGCTTATATCATCATCTAGTTTTCAGTTGTCTTAAAGAAAGGGGGCACATATATCTGTGAGCTGATGGTCAATAAGTGATCATTTTTTCACTGGTTTTTATATATTAAATCTATGCAGAGGACAGGGATGACAAAGACTGTGTTGGTTTAATGATTTTACTACTATTGAATCTTCTGTTGAAGTTCTACTATTCTGTGTTTTTTTTGGAGTAAAGGAGCAATACAACCGATGCCTTATGTCCCAGTCTTATTGTTCAGCTGTAGGAAATACTCCCACTTTCTTGAGCAGGATTTCAACCTGCAAGCATGATGCAGAATGGAATTTGGTTTTATATTAAGTGCTTTATTAAAACTGGAACCAAATTTTCCTGTAGCTACTGCCTCTCTTCTGAGTTACTAAGAGTGGTGAGACTAAGACCAGGAAGGCGGGGGTAGAAGTGCGGACAAAGATATGTCCATTGTGGTCAAGTGATGAAAGAGGCTATCAGCGATAGGCCACCGATTTCAAAAGGCACCTTTCTTCAAAGCAGAAGCTTTCAATAGACAGAAGTAGCTTAAGAGTGCTGTTGCTGCCCCTGGGGTGAATTCAGGTTTTGGCAAAGCTGTTACTGGGGCACAGATTTGCAAAACCCAGTATCTTTACGGTGAGAAAATTTTTCATAGTCCATCTCTTCGGAATAACTAATTGCTCTAAATTTGTAAGCAAGAAGACAAGGGAGAACTGTGCTATTATGTATTGCAAAGGTATTGAATATAACTGTATAAAAGCCAGTCTCCTGCCATGAATCCAGGTATTACATCAGCTGCTAATTTGCTTATGTGGTAAATTGTGAGTGCTGCTCTTATCATTAAGTTGTTCATAGAAAAATGGAAAAAACCCACCTGCTCTTTTTCATCCAGCCCACAGATATTATTGGCAGGCTGATATCGTAGAAATTTATTTTGTGTTCAGAGTGATAGTAATAAAAAGGGTCATCAATATAGCTAATATTACTATTGATTTAATATTGGTTTTGGTTTTGTCCTTTTTTCCTTGCACTATTTCTTTGCCATGACCATTCTCTCATTCTAAAAATCTAAAAATTCTGTATGTTTTAAGAAATGAAAATATACATCCATTGATCTGTGCCTTGAAATAGTCAATAGCTGCTGAAGGAATGTTTTTAACTTTGAGCTTTGATGGAAGACTCTGGGCTATGGCAGGTTATGTCATTAAAATATACTTTAAACTGTGGGATAATCTAAAAAAGTGTAGGGTTTTTAAATCTTTATAATAAATTGATGTATTATGAATGGGATGAAGGAGTAGTTTGAATAGTATAAAACTCAGTCACTAATTTTATGTTTATATAAATTCCTTTTTGAGGCTTTATATTGAATCAATCAATTTAAAATCAGATTACTCAGATACCTCAAAACTTCAGATACATTGACGTTTTTTCTCTGGGCTTTATGGAAGAGCCTTAATTCTATTTTGAATCAATAGTCTGGCTGTGATCTTGTTCATCAGTTAATCTCTGTAAGGGCAATATTCTAGGCTTACTGAAGTCTGTGGAAAATCTATTGATTAAAATGAGGTTGGCAGTTCAAGATTTAAAAACATACATTTTTTTAGAACTTTTAAAGAATAATGATATATATTATCTTTACTTTTTTCGTAGGTGAAATACCTAGGAAGAAAATTGCCATTGAACAGTCACAGTATTTGCAAAAGCATGCACAAACTGTCCTAGTCATAAAACCAGAGCTGATCACAAATTTATGGTAGAAAATAAATTAAATGATATTGTGGTGTTATCAGGTTCAGCAAGTATTATAAATCATTTCTTAATCAAAGATACTAAGCACTTAGTGTTAATTACTATATTCAAATTAGAATGCAGATATTATTTAAAATACAGTTTTAATATGGATAATGCTGAGATTATTTTTTTTTTTTTCAGATCTGGGAATATGTTGTTGTTAAGATATAATTGCTCACAATCATCTGACAATTGATTCTGGCTATTTATCATGCTCTTCCTGGACCAAAAAAAAAAAAACCAAACCAAAACCAAAAAACCCCAAACCCACAACTGTAGTCAATTCAACATGGCTCTATTGTGTGATGGAAAGAAAAGCATAGATGTGCTAGGCAGGTTTTCAATATCATTCCAGTTTTGATAGCTGTAAACTGTAAAGCTTTATCTATTACTCTTCATCTGAATAACTTGTATCTTTGCTTTTAGAGGTGCGGTTTTTGAAAGAAGAAATATGTGATTTAGGTGTCTGAGTAACTCGATCTTAAGGTATAGGAGTAACAAAATGTGTTTTAGGTCTTGCAATCCAAAGCCAAGTTGCTGAATTTGACATTGAAATCCTCCTCATTCAGGTTTGCTCTGGGGTAGGAGCAGCAACTCTTTGACTAATGTAGGTGTGTCTTGGCTATCAAATTTACAGCTCCTTTAACATAAAATCTTGGCAGTGGTGTTATGTGTGTCAGGTCAGCAGTAAGGAGGCTATCAAGGTAGTATCTTTGAAAGGCTGCAAGGCTGCAGATGCCATTTACAGACTTTTTATATTGTTCTTCTCTACATTGTGTTAAAGACTTTTGTAATTGCTCATAACCACTTTGAAGAATGAATCGTAGCCACACGTTTATAAATATCTATGTTTGTGTAAGCAATTGGAGTGCAAGAAAAGGGAAAAAAGCCAACAAGTATCTTATACTCTTTCATAAATTGTAACTAGGAGCCAGGATTTAATTCAGCCCCTGTTGAATTTAGGACCACCTCAGATATCCTCATAATAAATTAGGTAAATTGGAATGTCCCATTACTGGCAAGGGATTAATGGGAAACAGTGCTTCTTGAGGGAGGCCTGGTGGCAGCATAATGGGAAGTGGTGCTACAGAGTCTATTTGCCCATTTTATGCGATGCAAGGCTGGGGTAAGTTCCAGAAAGCTGGCTAAACTGTCTTAGTTCCTCTTCTGTCATCAGAGTCCTGTGGAAGTGTGTAGCAAAGCTGGAAAAGTGCTGTCTTGTGCTTAGGACACATGACACAGCATTTCTTTCTTTTTTTTTTTTCCTTTTTTTTTTTTTCCTCCATCCCTAATGAAGTCAAAAAGTGCTTAGGTGAGAAGATGGTTCCTCAGATAATCCTGATTTTCCTTTCTGTCCTTATTAAGACTGTATTCAATATTAATTAAAAAGGTACATCTGTGCCTTCCCTTGTCTAATTATTCTCAAAACCTTAGCTGTATTCGAAGAGGTTATTTCTGAAGAATATAAATTGTATTGCTGACATACAAAGACATTTGCTTAAAAGACATACCTGTTAGTCACACTAACCTACAGACCAAACCTTTAAAAGCAACTGCATCTGTATGTGTATTTCTATTACAGATTCCATGCCTGAGTTCATAAGCTTATAACCTTATATGGAAAAGAAAATGTTCTTTTTATGGTGCAATTTCTTGAGGAGGTTACTTGAGGGTTTTCTTTACATTCATTTAGCCAGTATTGTGCAGGTTCTTACAACCTACAGGTCATTTAAAATATCTTTTTCTCTAGATTTATACAAGTTGTATTTAAAAAACAAACAAACAAAACCCAACAAAACACACCACCAAACCCAAAACATTATCTAAAGTCAACAGAGTATTTGAAGATTTATGATTCATTACAGTTTGCATACTTCCATTTAATTCCCTTGGAGATTTTTTTTGTATGATTTTTCAAAATAAGTATGACATTTGGGGAAGAAAGAAGAAAGAGAGGGACCAGCCTCTGTGCAAGAAATCTATTAAAATTCTTTTTTTCTCTCTTCTCTCTGTGTGGTTCACAGGGGTGGAAAAAAGTTATTGATCCAAGCAAGAGATCAATAGGCAGAGCCATTCACAATTAGACATTCTGTAGAAAATAACTTGAATCAAATTAACCTGGAGCACTTGATGCAGTTTTGCCTGGTAACCTTGCTTTCAGGCATGTTTTAAGTTTAATAAATTATATTTTTGTGGTAAAAAAGCGTGTCTTGAGAATTGTTAAAAATATACTGTCTAGGTTGCACTGTAATCCCCTTTGTAATCACTTATTACTAATAGCTTTTCTGCTTTGAGATTATAGGGTTTTATTTCAAAAGACCAGGGTCATACTGCTTTTATTAATTTTACTTCTAAAGGTCATGTCACAGTTGTCAAAAATAAGCATAGATCTTAGTGTTAGTATTTTAAAGGTATATTTAAAACACAATATCAGCAAAGCTAGTATTGTTACTCTCCCTGTGGTAATTTAAGGCTGGGGAGCTTTACTGATTAAACCCTTCATTTTAATTTTAAACATTTGCATTTAAAAGGTAACTTCTTTGACTGGTAATAAATGAAGCACTGGTTATATTTAATAACTCCTATGCATTGTGGTGTCACAGCAGACCCAAAAGATAGTACATGCTGTCACATTTAGGATGATAGATTTTATAAAACTGTGTTGCATAAAGATGAACCCTTTTGTGCTACCTTGCAAGGTTGCCATGGTGATGGAGCACTGCTTCATGGGAATTTCACTTTTCTGATAATGTTAGGTACTGAACCCAAAGCTGCTGCTGTAGATTGTTCTTAAATCTCACTTTTAATGTGATATCGTTTTGTAGAGGCTTATGATTTATCTTTTGTATCTTTATTTTCTCAGAAACATCTCCTATAATGCTGTCGTAGTTAAAGCACTAAGCATGTTGACTTACCAAATGCTGAGCATAGTAGACAGCCTAAAGATTTTCTCATTTTATGTTCCATGCCGTTGTTCAATTTTAAATATATTTTAAGTATGTCTTGCAATACTTTCTCTGAACTATAAAAGAAAGATGTCAGGTATTTATAGCCTATGGAAATATTTTTATCATGGGAAAACATTACAGACAATATGATGTAGACAGATAAATCCTGTCAATTTATTTTAAAATTATTTTGTTAGAATATAAATCTTAGATGCATGGAAAACAGTTACAAAATTGGTTTTAGGTCTGCAAATAAAACCACAATTGTTTGTGGATTTATCATGCATTTCCCTGTAATATGCGATGTATTTTTATTATCCTGTATAAGCAAGAAATCATATGGGAACTTCAGTTGATTCTGACATTCATAAGCCAGTGATTTTCTTTATCTTTAAAAATAAAAATGACTGACATGGAAATCCTTACTCCCTGCCTTAAGCACATATTTCTGAATGTTCGGCTGTGGATTGTTCCCTGTTCCGAATCAGCCAGAACTATAACGTTTGCAAGATACAGCCAACTCCTTGACATATGGCAGCAGATATATACATGAATGTAAGTCATACCATTTGGTACCCAGTTGGAGCTCCCTAGCTATGCTAATGAAATTCATGCAACAGGAATATTTTTCTGGAGGAAGGATCTCTTGCTGTTTTCAAATGAAAACAGATAAAATAAAATGCTTTCCTGAGGAATGTGTTTGAAATTGTTCTGCACGTTCTTTTGCCCCATTCATATTGGATGTCCCCCCAGAGTGCTGCAGTATTTGTTCAGAGCACCTGGGAGAGAGACTGGCAAACGTGTCACAAATGCATGAGCCAACTGAGAGTAGGTGCTGGAAGATGTAAGAGCCTCTTCCTGCATGCCTCTGCGTGGGGAGAGATGGCACTGTGCTCAGTGTGCTAATTAAACAGGCTTTCCTTTCCCTCTTGCCTCCCATTTGAAGTCGTCTTGGAACAAAGAGAGATTGAAAAGGCTAGAAAAGGGGTGTCTTAGGAGAATTGGAATTAAATGAGAGAATACTTTTTCCTCTCCTCCTTCACTTGCAAAAATTTAGACAAATGCGTTGGAGAAAAATCCCTTCCTTTTAAAGTTAGTGCTTAAACCCATCTACAACCTGTCCTGCTGCCAGTGAAATCCTTCCCTGTGTGTGAACTTGCGTGCCATCCCCAATTTGCTAAACGTAGCACTGATAATGTTTACTTGGACCCTTTGTGCTTGCTGTCTTTTTCCCCAAAACTAAGTTTTTCAAATATTTGCATCATGTTATTTGTGAAGAATTAAAAGCTGTTCATCAGGCAGCATGCTCAGTAGCCTATTTTTTTTTTTCTGATCTTCTAATTACTGAATAGAGTTTGTCAATGAAGAGCAAGAACTACTTAAAATGTTTTTTCACTTGAGTGTGAAAGTTCTTGTTTTCTTACTTTTAAGAGCTACTAGATGTCAGAATGTGCTGTGATCTTACCACAGCTTCAACTAATTTTCCTACTCCCCAAATAGTAGGATTTTCTCTTAATAATTATCTAAGAATCAAATTTAAACTAAAATTTTAAAAGTATCTTTTATAGAATATGTTAAACTAGCAGTACTTTTGTTTTCATATGTTGTAAATAACTTAGGCTTCAACTTTTCGCTCCAGTATATCACTATCTTTGTAATGAATAATGAAGTTCATTACTATATTTAAAATCACTTCTTCATTGTCAGCAATGCTACCAGAGGATAGGGGGACAAACAGGTAAGGACGGCTTCAGAAGAGTCTACCACACATATTACTGTGCTTATTCTAAATGATGGAGATAATTCCCAACTTCAAGCAAATATTCATTTGTACGTGTAACCTCATGTTTTGAAATACCTGTTCATTAAGAGGGAACTTTGTCCTTGTGGCAGTCTCCTAAAATATTGACAACAACTTTCTCTGCCTCTTAAAGAGGGAATGTTCCCCTGATCATTGTATTCAACGTATGGAATACATAAGACTTTTTATCTACTGCAGTAGATAAAAGAAGATCAGAAGGCTCATAGGCTGAGTTGCCTTTTTCATCACAATATAAATTCACACTATGTTTTGGATAACAAGCCACGCATCATCAACAGAAAATCTTGTGTTGCTATTGGCACCTCAGTTCTGTCTGATAAAAAAATGATTATACAGGGACATGTACAATACTGCAACCCAGAGAGAGAAGCTAGAAATTATTTTTAATAATCAGCAATCCCTTACTGTCATAAGTTATTCCCAACTTGATTTAACAGGCACATTATTTTCACATAAAGGAATAGCAGAAAAATCGCTTTCACTTGAGATACAAGCTATACCCAAGAATTCTGGAGTATTATCACTGCGAATAAAGTGCAATGACCCTCAGTATGCAAAACATTAAATACTCTGGCAACACTTACATTTTTGTATATTTGCTGTGCTAACTCACTAAAGTGCACACACAAATTTTCTCCCTTTTGCCACCCTCTGCGTAATAAGGATGTTGTGCTCTTCAAAAAAGATTACTTTCTTCACCCTCTGCCTGACAAGGTGCATGGCAATTTCATTCCAAAATCTTACAATAAGCTGATTCTCCACTTTGAACATGCTGACAGGTATCTTGTGGCAGGAATGGAGCAGGATACTGCTAGATACTTCTCATAAGTAGCACTAAATTCTAGGACTTCTTAATTGCACTTTAAGAACTCTGTACTATTGATACCTTTATGTATTCAAATACAACACTTACTAGTGGAGCTTAAGTAACTCACATGAGCACCATTGTGGCTGAAGCTTGCGTAGAAAAAGGTGAGAATCCAGAATCATATTTAGGTAGCATTCTCTGTAAATGAATGTTTTCTTCATACATGTATTTAAGCTTGGCTCAGTAGTAAAGCAAACCAGCACCTCACAGGAGAGAGAATTGTGTACTCTTTCTCATGTAACCTTAAAAGATCTGAACAATGACATTGAGTCAGTGAGGACATGGTGTGTAACTTTTTCTGGGACATATATTTGTTTTGTAGTAGCTTCTGGAGTAGTTGGGTTTGGATTTTGATCTGAAGTGAGAATTTTGACAGACATTACCAAGTCATTGACAAAGTGCTCTGAAAACTGGCTGTTCATTAATAAATTTATTAGAAAAGCAAATTATTTCAATTTTTTAAATGGGACTGAATGCTTATACATTCCTGTGCAAAAAAAGGAGTTCAAAATAATAACTCTTTGAAAGTAATCTTATTAGTCATTAAAAGAGCTTCATGTACCAGATTAAGCTGATGATTTGGGTTTGTTTTTCAAAAATCTGTTATGTAGCATAACGACTCCAGCTTCACCAGTGTACGTTGGTTAAGAATCTGATCTTTTTTCACTCTGTTGCCATTGTTAGCATTTCCAGTCTGCACTGAAGACAACTAGAGTAAGGCTGATCAATCTCAAATTCTGCTGTATGTTGCAGTGTAAGAACTTTGTGATTTGATTTGTTATATATTAAAATGCAGCATTTACGGTGGGGCTAATAAGCTCACATGAGCACTCTTATGGCAAAAGTTTATGTAGACAACACATGTCTGGCTCCTGTCATCTAATGCTTTTTCCCTTTGATTATCTCCTTGTTAATGAGCATTTGAACAAAGATCTAATGTTTTGGGTATGTTTGAGAGAATCCTGTAAACCTTTCCACCTTGCTCTACTGAGCTTTGTTTAAACTAGGTAGGTTCTCTAAGTGCTGGCCTGTTTTTGGAGGTCATGAGAAGTAGGCCAAGGAAACCAACTGAAAGTGTTTTGCTGGTTCTTTACTAAGTAATGTGCTAATTTCAGAGCTGCTTTTCCTCATTTTCAGCATAACATAGGTCCATAACAGAGTAACATCTTAAAATCTTTATATTTTCTTTCTGCCTTTGTGATCAAAACATAATTTTTATCCTGTGGGAAATTCTGGGTTTTAAAAACTAGTTGCATGCCATAGAAACTGGGTTTTCAGAACTTTCTGTGACGCGACACGTTTTATCAATGTTGGCTGTTGCTGAAATAGTGTTGATGTGAGATTCATTGAATCATAATCAAAACCAGATATACGGCTACAAATCTAGATACAATCTGGAGTCTTCTTGGGCCACATGTTCAATCTGAGCATCACATGCTGCAGGGATTTACCTCATCAGATTACATTGTAGAATTGGCTTCTACATTTGTAAAATGTACCCTGGCTGAAGAAACTTGCTAGTACGCTTGTAAATGCAGTATAATATATTAGATACATTTTAGAGGTATGTGACAACACTTTCTGGGAGATTGATTTCTTGTTTGGACTTCAAAATTAAGTCAAGCATGCCACAGTCAAGAGAAAGTTACCTAAATATCCACTATAGGTAGCTAAGAGAGAGACTCTCGAGGTCATTAAAAGTGTATGTAAAATTTACTCCTGGGGCTTCATTTAAGGGTTTTTGAGATCTTGAACCAGAACATGCAGTCCTATTTTGACTCAGTTTAACACTGACCCACATTCAAGTGCAATGAAGGATGGAAGGATAGACTAATCTTAAACTGTTTCATTAGGTTAGCCTTCAAAGGGAAGAAACATGACTTTCTAATCCAGTACTCTCTCCTCCGCTTCAAAAAATGTTTATTTGCTTTTGTTATGTTAGCCTTTCTGTATTGTTTTATTAAATTATTTATATTAAGTTTGGTAATTTTTTGTTATATTTAATTATAATAGCATGAATTTATATTTCATTATTATTCATAATAACTGAGAGAATGTCAACATTATAAATTCCTGATCTGTCTCTTCATGAATATTAGAAGATGTATACCTTCTTTCCTACAGTGGAAGAAGTATATGAACCTTTTGACCCTTATCTGCAAATACGAGAGATGTTGTGAGACCACAGTCGTATTTCCAGGGTAATAAATGTTCTTTCTAAGCACTAAATATATGTGTGCTGTAATGTATTTGGGATATTTTGGTCTCAGTTTTACTGGTAGAACACAAAACCAAAAGCAGTACATAAATGTGACCCTGCCTCTCAGGTTATGGCAGCAAGAATTTCCACCTAGCTGCAACCAACATTCACATGTTCTCTGATTGCTTGTAATTGCTGGTGCAGATACATTGAGCTTGCTTTCCAGGAACAGCATGTGCTTTATTTCCCATCTTGGTCACATTAAAAATCATTGCAAAGACCTCCTTTTTCTCCTTTCCTCCAAATCAAATCAAATGCAGGCATGCAAGAACAAAATAAAAAAAGGAGTCAGTTTTCCAAGATCTTTATGGCCCGAAATAATTAATCTAGTGTATGTTATAATTATGTCTAGCTACAGAAATAGAAAGTAATACAGTGCTATTTTTTCGTAGTGCCAAAAATGCATTGAGGCCATTGCATGTTCTTTCAAGGAAAGGTGGATCTTACTTCTTCACTATCTGGAACATGGTTTTGCTGGATTCCTTGGCAAGTATTTTGATTGGAAAAAAGATAACATAATATGAGCCTATGATTTGGGAAAAAATTATCAGGTTCTTTGTTATGTACTAAGAGATGAAGGGAACTTGCAGAATTTCCCTGTTAGTTTAACAAACAGATGCTATAGCCAGCTGCAAAGCTACTTCTAATGAAAAGGATTTGAATTGACCATGACATCCGAGTACATTATTCAACTATGTCTGAAACACTGTTTGCTTTAACATCTACCTTAGTGAAAAAAATCATGGCTTTTACTTTATTTCTTAGTATACATTTGGATCTAAAAGGATAATTTTTCATTTCTAGTCTATGGACTTAATTACTATTTTGATGAAGCAATTCACAAATACTTTTATAGGACAGCTGGGATTTTTGGCACGTTCCCTGCTGATAGTTCCTAAGAAGTGCGTACTGCTACCCAAGATTTTACATCTCTTGAGGTCTTTTTAGGATCAGGCAGTTGCAAGCAGAAATGGTGTTGGTACAGAATTCCACCCATTACTGAACTATCTCCTTTCCTCCCCTGTGGCACAAAAATGTTACAATACTTTTTTTTTTTTTTTCCCCTCAATAAATATTTAGCCATCCTAATTTGGACTTTTGCTAAGACATCTATATGTGTAATGTTGTGTGATATTATTTCAAGTCATGCATATTTTATTTATATCTTTCTGAACTCAAAGATCCACAGCCATATGTTTCAGCCATATATCAGCAGGGCTGAGCATCTGTTCTCTGGAAAGATGAAGTAGTTTAGGGGAAGCTGCAAGTGATAAAACCATCTTCAAATCCAAATTCTGCACATCTTGAATGACCAGCACATTTACTGAGTGTAACTGACATCCGAATTTTGTCTTCCTACTCCCTTGCTTAACACTTCCACATTAGCTAGCAGGATGGGAATGAATCTCATGGCAGATAAGGTCCCGCATTTTAAGAAAGCGTGTTAGTTAAAACCATGGCCCAGGCCTAAGTAAACAATTTTGTCTCTCACACAGCCATTCAGTTGTCACTTAGAGTCTGAGTAATTTCAGGGCTATGCGGCTAAACCTTAACGTCATTGGATTACTGTGTCTTAAAACTGTACCCAAAACATTGCTGTGAGCTATGATCACAATCATTTTTTTTATTATGGAAGTAAAATCGTTGAAACGGAGCTTTATTGTAACAACATAAAGAAGCATTATGTGCTCTGTTAGTCCCTCATCTGCCATACACAGGTATTTCAAGCTAGGACTTGGCTCAAGAAGGGAGGAAGAAGTAGCTGTGACTGGGAAGTGTGTGAGAATGACAGCCTCACAGTTCACGTGGATGGAAAAGTGCAGGGCAGAAAGGAAGCGTAAATCCCATACACTGTCACTCCAAAAACCCTCCAAAAAAACAAAACAAAAAAACCTCCAAAACCAATCAAACAAACCAAACCAACATATGCATCTTCTCCAACAACATGATTTAGTCCCTGTTCAACTGGTAGGACAGTATAATCAAGTGCTCCCCCTCTGCATTTGTCATCCAATAATAAAGATGGTTTTTGCAGACATGAGCCAGGCAGTTTCTGTAAAATTTGGTTCTGCCTTAATATAAAGCTACTTTAATAAAACTTTCCTTTCTAAGTGCAGTATTGGATTATATGTATGTTTATTGGCTTCAATTGTTTGTGGGACATTAATGCATTCCTCCGATTTTTTTTTTTTTTTTTTTTTACTAATGCTAAAGGTGTATTTTGAAGAAAAGCCTGTATATCAGGTTAATATTTGTCTCACTTACTGAACTTTGAAACCACTCCCTTTCATGAAAAGTATTGTCAGTTCAGCATCATTTTTTCATAGCCTGTTGTAAATCTTTGATGACCACTTCTCCAGGGAGAGAGAGAATAGAAATCACTTAAGACAACATATTGTAGTCTTCACACACACTGACTTTTGCAAAAGCAGAACTCAAAGAACAGAGTAGATACGAACCATGCAGTACAGCTGTTTATCAGCTGTTGTGTTAAAGGAAAAGTGTTCATTGCTGACTTGTGTATTGTCTGGATTATACAGTTAATGAACTTTTCAGTTTAGGCCTTCAGAATTTTGGTGAAGCTCCTTTAATGCATTCTAAATCATTAATTTGGCCACCTTCTCAAATTTTCTCAATTTTATTCCTAGCACTTTTTGCTTCAGATAAGCCTACATGTGTATTAAATACACAAAAAACTCTGTATTCAAATACTGGTTTGTAATATTGATTTTCCAAACCAGATGGCCATAACTATTGCAAGAACATCAGGGCTAAAGTCACAAGACCACTGGAATCTGTTGACACTGTATTTCTAAACTGGTTTTTCTATGCATTGTTAACTTGAGTAAATATGAATGCTTCTCTTACGGATGACAAACATATGAAGCCAGTATTGAAGTTATATTTTCATAGTGGGAATTTTGAAGATTTATCTGAGTTTTCACTGATCTATCTAAAAATCCATCTATCCTATTACATGACTACCTATTTAATTTTCTATCTAAGGTTAGCATTTCAGAGGGGGAAAAAAGCAAAACTTTTTTTTTAAATAAAATGTCACAAGTATTCTTGTTTTAGGCTTAGAATTTATCCTTTTTCCTTCTTTTCTTCTTGTTGTCTTTTTTTATTTAATATTTTTATTGTATTCTAGTAGCATTTTCTCAGGAAGCAGTTAGCAGTGCATTGAAGTTGATAGCAGGACATAGTATCTGTGCATCTCAGGGGCAGGGGTACTTAATTTGTGGACCTCAAGTTGGTCTATATGGTCTTTCAGGTTAGTTAACTGTTCATGATGATTTATCATGAAATTGGGTGGTAAGAGTATTTTTTGCTAATTTAGTTCTAAGATCTGATTCTTTGCTCAGTATTTAAAAGTCATTTTTAATTCTTGATCAGAGTGAAACTAATGAGATTTCAACTGATTCCTGGACTCTTAATTTTAATCCTTTGTCTTCTAAGATCTGGGGTTGAGCTTTCCAGCTTGGAATATTGGAGTTTGACATCTATTTTCCTTAATAAAATTTGAGATCATTATACACCAGAATCAGGAGAATCAAAATTCCTGTTGGTTGCAACTAAACTTATATGTATGCCGAAAATTAGATTATTGTCACTCCCTGTCAAAAGCAACTGGTTTCCAAAGGCAGGTCCACAATGCAATGTGGAAAAAAAAAAAAAAAAGGTTAAAAAAAAAGTTAAAGAATTTGTGCTGAAAAACGAGGAGTTTTGTAAAAAGAACATACATACCTGTCTGTCTTTTGCAGAGTGTTACAATCACAGATCTGTTTTCTGGAATTTAACTGTGCTTTCTTTACTCAGAAATCAGTGAAAGAGAATAAGAGAATATTAAATGTAGTATATTTTTGCATTAGCAGATAATTTGATAATTTTCTTTTTTTTATGATAAGGAGATATGGTTTTTCTTTAATCCAATGAGTCCAATGTCTTGATGTAAATTATACCCTTATAACTCAATAATAAAAGAACTATTATAAGGAATATAAAATCCTGAAAGGCTGATTTAATACTGGAACTGTTCACAAATTAATTTGTTCCCACCTCTGTCCCTTTTTCCCTGAAATTTCAAAGAAGTATCAAACTATTTTCACTCAAAATATTACTGGACTTCATTTGTAAGAGGTTTTCAGAACTGGAGTATCTTATCCTTTGCTGAAAATACTGTGGGCAGAAACAAACGGGATTTTCTGAGAGAGGGATGTACAAAAAAGGTATTTCATTTACTTGAAGTGTTTGCCTGTTTGTTTTAAACCAGTTTCCCCTTTGATTTAAGGACTTCTTAGGGGGACTATTTATCACTTTTTACAATTTACCTGATAAAGTGACTTTTAAAAATACACCTCCTTGTCTCCTATAATTAATGGTCTATAACGTAAGAAATGAAACAGGGATCTGGATTGAAAAGTAAGTTCAAGTAGCCATAATACAAAGCAGTTAATATTCTTTGGCTCATTGGTATTTCAAACACAGGTTGAAATGTGCCAGGTTTTTTTTTATGCCAAAAAACCTTCTGAAGATTTAAGCAAGGGACCATTTGACTCTGCTTACAAAATTGTCTGGGTATATCTACATTGTGAAAAAGATCAGAAACTACCAAGCTATTATATCAGGATGATAAGCAAAATATCATATACAGATGCTGGCACGGTTCCCAGAAACAACAGGCCCAGACTGAAAAAAACATTGCTTTTCTGAAAAAACGGCTTAGCTAGCTTAGAAACAAGAAATCAGTGATTCAGATAGTTCCTTCCTTTTCTTGACTAGATAATTCACATTCATCTTAAGGAGCAGATGGAAGATACGTATATAACTTACATGTGTCACAGTTCGTAAAGGATTTAAAATAATTGTACTGTGGTGTGGCCAGCTACGTTTTCCAAGACCAGAATTTCTGTTTCCCCTATGTGTATTTTACCTCTCTATAAGGATTTAATGTATGCTCAGAAAGTTAACACCTTTAATACTCTTCTGGTTCTCTTGCAGACATTTCTGATAGCTTAAAATCTGGGTTTTTCCTGCAGATCAGTATTTTCTGATGAAAACTCTTCAGTTTGCATCATGCATATGCCAAGTAATTCCAGAAGTAATATTAAAAAAAAAAACAACATGCTTCCTATTAACAACTGCACATCGATGATGAAGGTGAAATTTTATATCACTGCAGCAATTCAAAAGCACAGAATTTGTTCTGATCAGGCACTAGTCAAGATTTACAGCACATAACTCTGGGGTATAAGAAATATTAAAAATAAAAAATGTATAACACTGGGACAGAATTAGTATTGAATCTGTCACCCTACGAATACTGGGCATAGCCTTCAGGCTACCAGCAAAATCTGTATCAACTATGAAATTATTGATCAATTGGAATTATTTATTGATGAAAACTGTTCATGTCTGCTTTCAGAATCTTTGGAAGTTCTGTGTAGGAAAAGGCTATTGCTGAAGTCAGTGTTATCCTTCTTTCTGCTGAGGTCAGGGACTAGCTGTAGGGTGCCAGTTTGCAAAATGAGAGCATAGCAAAGGTTCTGCTCCCCATTTTTAACATGAAAAATAGAAACTGCTTGGCTTTCCTCTCTTTAATGAAGTTAATCATCCAGTACAGATGCCCTGCTCACCTTTGGAACACTAACATGCCTTCCTTTATTCTTGAACATACACACATTTTCACTACCTCAGAAATCTTCTAATTATAAAGGCTGTCTGTATCCAGCTGCAGTGGATCCTCAGTGCTTCCACATAAACTCATGGAATGCAGCTTTCCTGAACTGCATAACTGTTCAGCACTCACTAACCGCTCCAATAGCTTGTCTATCTATTACAATTTCAAGAGGAATTGTTTCCTACTGTGTGTTTTTACAGTGACCAGAATAGCTTTGAGAACATGTTAATGCCAGTATTACAAAAATAACATTTTATCAGATAGCTTTTATTTCCAATACTCCCTCTATTTTTGTGTGCTTTCTCAAGCTTTTTTACAGGTGTGCTACATCAGTGTTATTTTTAAAGTAAGTTAATATGAGAAAAGATAAACCAAATTACTCTCTCCTCTTGAAGATATTACTTATGTCTTAATTTTTTTTGTCCTTTAGACCATATTTTCAGCCTTTTAACCTCAAAGTAGAAAATAAATGTTATAAATTAATTGTAGGCAGGAATGTGTGACAATTTCTAACTGGCTTTGGGCTTTTATTAAGGGCCTTTATGTGGAACTCTGAGGACATGGTTCATTGAGAAAAGGGTAGATTTTACTAAAAAAGCCATGTTGATTGAAAGCAAAGATTAAATTATCATCTTTTTCTGCAAACTCAGCTATAACTCAGAAACAACAGGGGGCGGAAAAGGAAACTTTTTTTAATAGAAAAAAATTTTTTTTTTCTTGTTTAAAAAAAAAATCTGTTGCTTTTTTTTTTTTTTAATATGACCATAATGTTCAGATTGAGAGAAGAGTATAAATGCCATAAGGAAATGAAAACACTTCAGCTGTGGAGCAGGCTTGTACCTTTTTCAATAATTATGATTTCAGCTGGAGTCACTGGGTCTGCCCCAATTCACTCCAGCCAACTGCCAAGTCATAAATATATTACAGCTCTGTTGGCTTCTATTACAACTTCATTGACCTTTACCTCAACAAAAAACTTCTTTTAACTAAGGCTTTTTCTCCTTTCCAATTAGACATGTTTGGCAGTTTTCCCTTGATATATGTCTGTGGCACTGCAAGTTGGGTTTTAATTTCTTTTAGATATAAAACCAGTGTAAAACTCTGCCAGCTGCACAAATGGAAAACGAAGATTCCATTTACAGAAATGTTAAATTGAGATGACCATAACATGAGACAATCAACCTTCATAAAATATGATATCTCTCTATTCCCTAATGGAAAGAGAGCTAGCTACGGTGGTCCATTAACTCTTCATAATGACCAATTCATTGGTTGTTGACATTTAATTAGATATACAAAAGAAAAGCTGTAGTAAAAAGTACAGAAACAGCAATAATTAGGTTAACTTCATTCTAAAAACAAGACTTAATTGAATTTTAACCTTGAGGTTTTATACCTTTTAATCCATGAACTTCATGTAAATGTGTATTAGCAAGTTTTACCAAATGACAGCTACATTGTCCATTTTTCTAATCATCATTATAGAGCAGAAACATTCACTGACTTTGTTTTATAGAACTGAAATCCAGAAAATGTGTATTTGTTTTTTTCCTCTAACTTGTAATGTACAATAATTTTAGATTAAAAAATAATACAAGAAAGATGGAGAAAAAAATGTAGTTTAACCTTTTCTCACAAAACATAGGAACTGGAAATCTCTATACAATCTCTTAAGTAGACATTAAACTGCTGTTGTAAGTTTTAAACTGCAAATGGTAAGCACATATATCTATTAATTCTTGTTTTAGTCAACCTTAGTTGCCTTAAACCTTGTACTTGTTTTTTCCTAAGTTGCTGACATTTTTTCGACTTCAGCTGATTATGAATTTGTTTATAACCTTTAGAAAATCAAGTTGCAATCTTATATAAAGCTTGTTAGCTTTACCATTGAAGTACTGGAAAAAATAACCACAGGTTAAAGGTCCTACTGAGACTGATAAAAAAGGTACCAATTAATAGTGAGATTGTCCTAACCTGATCAATTTTCATTCTAAAGTCTCATTTAAAAAGAAAATACTTTTTTCATTATAATTAGATATGAGGTAACCCCTAATTCTTTAATTAGACAAATTGGTAAACATATCAGAAATAATTTGAGTCCTTTTTTTATATTGAGCCAAGAAGTCCTGCAAGAAAACTGCATTCAGGAAACAACACTTTGCCTTTCTGTGAGTTACCCATGCTCCTCACCAGCCTTCAGAGATATTCCACAAAAGATATTGCCCACATGGCACGGGCTCACCTTTACAAAGCTCAGTGCCCTTTGTCTCTTAAAAGGACTGCCGTTTCAAGATGAGAGGAGATATGGCTGGTACATCCAGAAAGGCTTTGCCACCGGCACCCTCTGCAGTCACTGACTGAGGGCGAAGTTCTGTTGAAGTGGAGCTTACTGCATTCTCCCACGTGAAGTACACAACGCACCTAAAGTGTTTTTTTTTAATTATTATTATGTGACTATGGCTTATTCCAGTGCTTTTTTTTTTTGCTGGGTTAAAAAGTGTTGCATCACTACCTAGGAAAGCTGGTCTGAACAAAACAACCATGTTGAATAGGTAATTGTAGGTGCAAGGAGGTACCTTAATAAAATCAGGAAAATATCATCCTCTTTTAACGCACAGGATTTTGATGCCAGCATTATCACATAAGAAGTCTATCTTGCAGGTCCGAAGAAATACATTCATTATGTTTCCACATGCTGAATGTTAATTTATTTTCCTTAATGTTCTGAGCACTTGAGCCAATCTGCTCTATAGTCCCACTGGGAAAACAGCACAGCTTGGAAGAGGCAATGGGAGGATGAAAGCAACCTGTTCATTTTCCCACTGATGTGGCTTTGCGGCATCAGGCTTTTTTCATGTTTTTTAAAAGAGTAGGCTCTAAATGTCTGTAAATCTTCGTCTTTCTTAATCATCTGAGTCATTGCTACCTAGAATGTATCCAGAGGCCATCTGAAAAGTGGGTTGAAATTGTTCTTGAAGATGGAACTTTGAAAATGAACAAATGAACTCTATAATCATTATAAACAATTTATCAGAGTGGGGAACTGCAGTGATCCTAAATTAAACCACATCCTTTTAATTAGGATCAGGATAATGATGTCACATGAATCAAAAATACAAATAAGTGAAATAATTCCTTAGAACAGGAATAGAAACGCATGATAAAATTGATGTTTACAAAATAAACTCTAGGGAAGGACTGTGTTACAGGGACAGACTTGCCAATCAATAAGGATATGCATGGGAGAAATCTTAGTTGTGTATCATAAACGTAAATGACATAAAAATGACAAGGGATGTGGTTAATTATTATAACGTAGAAAGAATGGCTTAGTGACTTGAATACTCTTGGGATGTGATTTCTCAATTAAATCCACTCCTCAGGTTGCTTCACTGTCACTTTGAAATGTCACTGGGTTTAATCCAAGTATTAATTAATCAAGGATAATACTTTGATCAACGACGTCTGGAAGATAATGCCTAAATACTGGAAGGTTCTTCCTTCAGCATGAATCTGTTCAGTTGCCCAACACATCTTTGGGAACTACTGTTACGCTGTACTATACCTGAGTCATGCAGCTGTAGAGGTTAACCTTCAGCAACCCTAAATATTAAAGCAGCCATACAAGAAAAAAGCATACATCCAATATCCAGAATTTATAAAACTTGGACATTCTTCTGTGAAATTAAAGACAAAAATCCAGAGGAAGGTTTAAAAATATGTGTAAGGCAATAACGTTCTAAACCAATCAGGTGCTATTTTTATTAATTCATAAAATGCCAAAAGAAATACTGATCAGGTTACATGGAAACTTTTTCAAGAAAAGCAAAACTGAACACACCACAAATAGTGGTAATTTTAGTCAGACTAGCAAAAATGTATGATTTTCTCCTTACATTACCATTTATATAAATACCCTGTGTAGGCTGAAATTGAATATAGAATTTGAAAATAAATAGGAATTTTTTTTTAATGTGTATTTCTTATTTTGGGTAATATATGATTTCAAAGCTGTATCTTGGTGAAAATGTTATCATCAACAGGGCTTATATAAAATTCTTTTCCATTTAATATGAAATATATACACATTATCAAAGCAATTTGGGATTAAAAAAATGAAACTGTGACATTTCCTATGGAATATAAATCTGATTTTGCTTATCTCTGCTGACATCATCCTGGTGTTCGGGTTTTTTTTCTTTTTTTTTTGTGGTAAATGTGGCAATGCTCTCAAAACACGTTTGAGATTTTCAAATGGAGTAGCAGGTTGAAAACAATTTTTACAACACAAATCCTGTTAGAAGTGATTTCCCTTTGTTTTCCTAGAAGAAATACAGGAAGTTTGTATTGGGTAGAGCAAGGCGTTCTGTAAAACATTATTTTTTATCTAGCTCATGTTCATGGCAGAGGAAATAGCTTCTCTAATATGTAATGTGTGTTATTCTCTGGTGTCATGCTCACTGGACCAATCTGCAAAGTGAAAATTCCATATTTGGTCAATTCAGCTTATTGAGGAAGTTAAAGTTTTAAGTACCTTTTATGCTTTTAAATATGAAAAAAAAAGGTTTCAGTGCAGATATCATCTGTCTGACCTGAAGGTGTGTGACAAAACAATATTCCAAAATATATGGAATAAAAGTGTTATTGAAATTTGCCTGCTTCTTTTGTACTCTTATCATCTGTTTTTAATCAGAACGTAGTGTTATAAATGGGTCAAAAGAGGGGATTGTCCCGCTGTATTCAGCGTTGGTGTGGCCTCACCTCCAGTCCTGTGTGCAGTTCTGGGCCCCACAGTTTTGGAAGGATGTGAAGGTCCTTGAATGCATCCGGAGGAGGACAACAAAGCTGGCAGAAGGGCTGGAATGCCTGTCCTGTGAGGAGCGGCTGAGGACTTGGGGCTTGTCTGGTCTGGAGAAGAGAAGGCTGAGGGGTGACCTCATTGCTCTCTGCAGCTTCCTGAGGAAGGGAAGTGGACAGGGAGGTGCTGAACTCTTCTCCCTTCTCCCTGGTATCCAGTGACAGGACACATGGGAATGGTCCAAGTTGCGCCAGGGGAGGTTTAGACTGGACCTTAGGAAGCACTTCTTTACTGAGAGAGTGGTCAAACATTGGAACAGGTCGACGTCCCAAGCCTGTCAGTGTTTAAGAGGCATTTGTACAATGCCCTTAAACACACTTAAACTTTTGGTCAGCCCTGAATTGGTAAGGCAGTTGGAGAAGATGATCATTGTACGTCCTTTCCAGCAGAAATATTTTATTCTATTCTATGTCTATAGAAATTTCCAGATGTGCTATGCTTTCATTATTCTGTTGTACAGAAATTTAAAGAAACATTTACATGTTGATGTAGCAACATATTACATCACGTTGTAACATGTTGTAATCAGGTAAATTATTTTCTTGATTTTAGAAAAAAGTTTTGTGTAGATTTAAGGCGAGTTCTGAACACAAGGGATGCATTAGCTTCTGCTAATTGGGGAAACACGATACGATCGTGAGGTACTTATAGACTAAGTCATCAACAGTCAGCTAGCATCCACTGCAGGAAAATGAAATCCTATGATACTCGCATCAGATTGCATCATTTTATGGAAGGTGAGATTTTAGAGATCACACAGGAGAAAAAGTATAGCTATTGATAAAAAAAGGTCAGGATTGATTTTATGATTTTCCTGTGATTGTGCTATTCCTTTTCTTCAATATTTTCATGACTGTAACAAAACAGCTGCTGAAAAAGTATGATAAAATGTGACAGTGTTACAGGTCATTGTTGTCTTCCATAGCTGACTCTGTATCATCAGAATATACATTTTCAGTATAATGTAGTCAAATATACATGAAGTGAGGGGGAAAAAAAAAAAACACAACGGTATAACAGTGTTGGCAAACAGCTTAGGAAAAATACAGTTATGCATACTGCATTCTTCCACCCTGCGTCTTTACCTGGAGACAAAATCGCTGCTTAGCAGTCAGTGAATTCTCCTCCTCTAGATGTCATACAGAATAACCCGGTCAGACAAAAGCTTAGTGAAAAAAAAGGCTGAACAGCTAGTTCAGGCAGTTTGGAACAAAATGAATACGTTGCACATGCCATAAAATTTTTAACACTAACACTGACACAGCCACAAATTGATAAGTCTAATGCTATAATAATACTACCTCAACTCCTTAGCCTTTTTTTTTAATGTATTTTACATCTTCTATCCTATAGTGTGGTGCTCAGGGTATTTCAGGAATCTGTATTTTTTTTCCCCTTGATTTTGGTCTTTTGAGGAAATCCCCATTGGCAAGAATGGCTGCACATGTGCATCTTTTTGCAAAAAGTGTCTGGAATTCATCTCCAGTCCTCAATACACGTTTGCTGAAGAAACCAGTGAGTTCTTCAGTTTGTTTTGCATTTGTAAAAGAGAATTCACAGATGATATCGTATGGAGAAAGGCATGCCACTGATTTAAGGAATCAGGGAAAACAGGCAGAATTTTCATGTGGTAACAGCACATCAGCTGGAACCAAATATAGCTTTGATATAATTGCTGGTTCCATTTATTCATCTGAATGAAGCTCTATCATTTAGGTGATGTTGACCAGCTAAATGTGTAATTACTGTAATCGATCAGGATTTTAAAAATTTTAAAATGTCCTCTCCATGTATATATTTGGAGTATGTTTTTTCACATTGTGTAATTACCATTAGTGGGTCCAAGCAGGGTCCTTAGATTATGTACAAATAAATTCTCTTAGAAAAATTTACAAACTGATGAAATGAATGCCCTCGCTTTAAATAGGTGCAGGCTACTAGCAAAACCTTTACCCTGATTAATCACAGATTTTGCTGAGCAAACTCAGTTCTGAACAGCTTGAGGTCGTGATTAGAAATCAGAGGATGGGTTAGGACAACAGAGACCTGGAAGGAGGTCTGGTACGAGGCATGGAGCAGTGGCAGGTACCTGCGAGGAGCCCCAGCAGCAGACGGGTTTCTGTGCATCAGGCGGGGGGAGAGGCGGGCATGATGAGTCGCTGATTTAAAGCTACCTCTGGTGTGTTTGTGTTGCTTTCCAGTTGCTGCTGTGAGCATTGTATAGCTGTGGAAAAGAAGAAGTGGAGGAGATATGGGCAAAAAGTAGAAAAAAGAAGGAAGGAAGAAGGGAGGGAAGGAAGGGAGAGATGTATGGAAGGACAGAGAGAAGGCGAGCTGATTTCTGGATATCCATCTTACTAGTCTCCTCCTAAGAGACTGAAAACCATCTAGAACAAGATCTTAAAAAACAGATGGCATAGCATAACTCTGCTGAAAATCTGTTCTTATTTCTCTGAATCAGCCTTTGCCCAGTATGTGTCGTTCTGAGAAGTTGTGGACTGCAGTTTAACTTACATACAGTTCCTCACGCATTCTGTCATGAACATGCATTTCCAAATGTGGTTTTGTTTGGTTGGTTAGTTGGTTTTGTGTGGTTTTTTGGGTGTTGTGGGTTTTTTTTTGTTGTTTTTTTGTTGGGTTTTGTTTTTTTTTTTTTGAGAAACTGTGACCAACACAAGTTTAAATGTAAAATTAAGGTGTAACCACTGAATATTCATTCATATTTCTAGCCACAAATAGCAATATTGGAACAGTGGGTTCATAGTCACTTGTTGTCATAGGTAGAATTCAGGGGATGATCTTCAAAATCCATGTGTGCAATCAAACTAGCCTCAAAATAGATGTGATTTTTCCGACCTAGGAGGATTTTTTTAGTGATACTTAAACCAAAAGCTGAACATTCCCTGAGTGATCTGAGGCCTTTTCCTAAGAACATTCTCCAGAGAAGTTGCCTCCCTCTAAGAGAAAAGATGACCAGAAAAACAGATGGTTTTGCAGCAGCATTGAAGAAAATAAGAGGTGGGGTGATGTGTGCGTATAAAGGTCAGAGAATAAGTATTCTTTTTAGGGGTATCAAGGGCATCAAGCGTATGATATTTTTCATCATTACAATGACATACTTTTGTTGTCTGTCTCTACTCAAAACTGCAACTCCAGTTTATTCAGTTCAGTGGAACATACAAAGTTGAGACCATAACAGGACAGTTTCTGTTAGACTGTCTTGATGTTATATTTTTCAGAATAGTTAAGAAGCAGAGAAGCTTGTGTAGTACCAAGCTCAAGTAAATGCTGTAAACATGTTTTCTGTAATTGAATCTTATTAGCTTTAATTCATATTCTACATAATTAAGTAATTCTTTTTTATAATGTTGTCGTATCAGTAAAAATCATCAATTTTTAATGAGTGTCAGAGCAAAATAAATCTAAAGCTGTGTTTATATAACTTGGCAAATAATTTGATTTTGTTTTGTTTCAGTTTTTTCTCTTTCTTTTTTTTAAGAGGATTTATCTCAACTGGAAAATATTAGTTTGAAATAAAGGCTTTTGCTTTGGCATGAGTTTAAGTGACTTTTCTGACTACAAGGGATCTTGTAGTCATGTAACATGTGCTGAAAGCTTTTAAAGGTGTTAGAAGTAATAGTTATCTGGGAGATATCATGCTCGAATTCTTCCATAAAGAAATCCGGTTCAGATTGGTTTTGTACAAAGTTGACATTTGTCTTTTACTCTCTCCACTTTCTGACTTCTGTCTCAGCCTTTGTTTAAAGTAAAAATCATTCTAGCCATTAAATCCACTGAAGCAACCTGTGTCACCATACTTAGGAGTGCATGACACTAAAGCTAGTAATGGTAGAGTCAGTTAAATGCCTCAGCTTTGCATTAAAGGCATGAGGTTTTCAGAAGCCACTTATCAATAACCAACATCTTTTTGGGTATATATGACAACTTTTGACTAGGAACTACTCCAAGAAAGAACAGTCCTTGTTTACTGTTAAGTAAGTAACAGTGAGACCTTATAGCAGCCTTCTGGTACCTGAAGGGGGCCTACAGGGAAGCTGGGAGGGGACTTTTGCAAGGGTCTGTAGTGACAGGACAAGGGGTAACAGGTTTAAATTGAAAGTGGGGAGGTTTAGATTGGATATCAGGAAGAAGTTCTTCCTGGAGAGGGTGGTGAGGCACTGGAACAGGTTGCCCAGAGAAGCTGTGGATGCCCCATCCCTGGAAGTGTTCAAGGCCAGGCTGGATGAGGCTTTGAGCAACTTGGTCTGGTGGGAGGGGGCCCTGCCCATGGCAGGGGGGTTGGAACTAGATGGTCTGGAAGGTCCCTTCCAACGCAAACCATTCTATGATTCTATAAATAATAATCAGATTACAGCACTATCTCGATATTTGCTTGTAAACTCTGAATAATGGACTCAGCTGAGATTTGGGGTACATCTCCCATTATGCCTCAGTAAAGCCAGGGACCTGAACATAAACCTCCTCTTGTAGTATGTGGAGTAAATCTTGCATGTATTGGAGCTGCTCTATGTTCCAGTCCCTTGGAAAGTCCAGTAGATGCTCTTCACTGAAACAGCAACTGGGTGTCTTTCAGTACTTCTGAAATAAAATGACATAAAATTTCACTTACAAATCCATTTCATGTCTAACCTTTCATTATTTATATGGGATGATATATATTTTTAACTGTAAGCTCGATTTTTAAAGTCTGATTTTAGGTTGAGACTAGAAATTTGCTTTTTTAGCCAAAACTAGTGAGAAATCTTGAGAATCTACTCAAATTACTGTGAATGACAATTTTGCATGGGTCTCCAACTGCAGAGCGCTTGGCTAGATCATCGAATCATAAAATCATGGAATGGTTT
>NW_010257023.1:40328-43737 GCF_000690775.1 Eurypyga helias | reverse complement strand
TTCTATGATTCTATGATCATCATCAAAAGTTTGGAGGAAAAATTATCTGCAGGAACTCAGCTTTGGTATCTTTGGAAAACTTTATCTAAATTTTTCTATTGTAACAGATTAAATGCAATCTCAGTCAAGATGTTGCTTTAAGGAAGTGGACAACTGTCATAAAAATAATACTGAGAGTATCACAATATCAAAACAAGAGGTCATCAAAGCTAAAAGTCACCAAAACACACTACACGGGGCACCCTGAAGACATTACAGAGATTCCAGTTGCATTTTTTTGAGCCACATGCCAGACATGTGAAATGAATCAAGATAGTTTTGCCCTAAAAGCACAATATAAACATGAACATCATGAAAATAAGTTATGTGACCTTATATTAAGTCTGGCAGTGATGGAGTTAACTTTCCCCCCAGCAGCCCTCAGTGCTGTGCTTTGCATCAGCAGCTGGAAAGGTGTTGGTAACACATCAGTGTTTTGGATATTGCTGAGCAGTGCTGCACAGCACAAAGGCTGGCTCTCCAACACTCCCCCGTCCCAGTGAGCTGGGAGTGGGCAAGATTTTGGAGGGGACACAGCCAGGAGAGCTGACCCAAAGTGGTCAAAGAGATATTCTACACAACATGATGTCTGTTCAACAATAAAAGCTGGGAGAAAGGAGAAAAAAAGGAGTGCATTTGTTATTATGATTGTCTTACAGAGCACTCACTCCACGTCCTGGAGCCCTGCTTCCCAGGAAGTGGCTGGGCATCGCCTGCTGATGGGAAATACAGAAGAAATAATTCGTTTTCCTTTACTTCCATGTGCAGCCTTTGCTTTTGCTTTATTAAATGCCTTTATCTTGATCCATGAGAATTTCTTTTCCATTTTATTTTCTATACTTCCATGTCTTGCTAAGGAGGGAAGTGATAAAATGGCTTGGTGGCACTTGGTGTCCAGCCATGGTCAACCCACAACAGTCCTACATATTATGAAATATTGAAAATATTTAAGACCGCAGAGCTAAAATGTTGAGGTGCAACACAACCAAAAATCTGACTGCTTTAATTGTGAAACTATCAATATTTCAGATTTTAAAAAAGTTTCAAAATTCTGTTAATACTAATGATGAAGATCCTCCAGATCTATATTATGACACAATAATGATTAGTTTTATATATAATTTACAGTAGGGTTTAAGCATAAAACAATAGCATTCTTTAGACAATAGAATTTTGTAAGGTGAGTGGTCATATTTTCCCTCTGATTAAATCACCAACTTATTTCACAGATTTCCAAAGAGACAGTATACAAGATGCACTGAGAATGGCAGTAGTTTGTTTTTAAATCTGTCATAGTTGAAAACATTATCTTAAAATGGATGTTTCTCATCAAGCATTAACGAATTGAACAACTAAAAATTTTCATATAAGCCTAAGGCAGGCAATTTTTTTTTCCAACAGATGTGTTAGATTGTTCTCAATACATATTAATCTTAGAGTAGTTTTTTAAAATCCAAATGAACTAGCTAATAAAAAAGGTAAATATTCTTGGATGCAGACATCACACTTTCCCAGAAAGCATAAACTTGGTATTGAAAGAATTAGTTTAAAAAGTCTGCTGCATGCTGAGGTCTGCAAACATGGTCTTTGAGAGTTAGCTTTATGAACATGAAGCAAAACTTTCCAAAACTTTACTGCTTTTAGCAAAATTGCTGAGTTGTGGCAGACTCCTGTGACCCACAGGCACCTATTTCTTCTCCAAACTTTGTTCCACTCTCCCCAGCTAAGAGGAGTTTCATAGTGACTTAGTGGAAGTGTAGCTTCATGAGAGTTTTCTAATTCTAAGGATAGTTTAGCAGTGAAATGTGATGTTGAAGGCAGTAGTGGAACCGCCAGTACTTCTGTCATTGTGAAACTTGAATAAATACATGTCAAAAAGGACATATATACAGCTAGAGGCAATACTGGGGAACGCCTGTGGGCTATATATTCTTGAGGACCCATCAGATGATCCTTTCAATAATTGCTAATAATTTAACAACAGAAATTGGATGTAGGCTTGGATTTATATTTCATCATCTGACCTAAAATATACATCTCTCATCACTTTATTTCAGTTATCACAAGTGATCAAAACTGAACCGTGACAGTGTTTTCAGGTTTAAAAACATAAGAAATCTGAAAAAAAAAGCTTCAAATGTCCACTTTTACATGTCCTCAAGCGTTACATGATCTTCAGTTCCTACAATTTCTATTTTAATCATTAACTATGAGATATTTGTAAATGAATCCATATCAAATTTCTAAAGTCAAGCCATATGCTATCTCATTAACTTTCCACAACTCTGTACAAATTCATTGATGCTTTTGTTGAAAGTCAAAAGAATGGATACTGAGGCATTCTGCAATAAGAAAATGAAATTCTGTCATTCTCTTCATTTTTCATCATCATATAATTTTTAATTAGAATGAATTTTGTCTAAGTGTAGTGTTTAACAGCTACCATACACAAAAGTTATGTAAAGAAGCTTCTGGTCTTTGTAAAATCAGTCTTTCGAGACATTTATTTCTTATGACTCTCAAAAATTTACTCATTTTTCAATAAAAGTCACAATAATTGGCCACTCTATCAAAATGTCACAAACAAAATTCAAAATTTAAACTACCAAAAAATGGAAGCAAAACCACTGAACCCCATGATAAATGTCAAAGTTCTACCTGATGAAAGCATAATCTTCTGTCTCTCTATTTTCAGTGTTTGGTCTCTTTGCCACCAATAAGATTCGTCCATAAAGCCCACAAAATCGTTAGTTTCCTTCCTCTGCATACTTCTCAAGTGTTAGCCAGTTTTACAGCCCTCTACTAAAATCAAATCACATTTACCTGGAAAACCAGAAGGCAATGTTTATGCCTTGACCATATACGTGTTTAGTCTATAGGTTTTTAATTTCATCTGTGCCATGCCAAACATTAAGGTAACTAATACTGACATATGCCTCCTACTCAAACATCTTACTCAAACCATCCCACCTCCTTGCATGGTGGGTGAAACACTGTTTGGTGTGTTGCACATCGGCAGAATTACAGCTATTAAGTATTGCCTAGTGAGAGTAATACTGCCTGATGTTATGAATATTTTTTAAAATTTAATTAAAAAAAAAAAAAGCGTGTATTTAGGAATAAGTGATTATAGCTGTAATTATTATGTCAGCCTCTTCTTATGAGAAATAATCTCTTTTTATCATGGATTTTGGGAAGACACACAGTCTTTTATGAACCAAAGATTTGTCAAACTACATTAGACAACAAATAAAATGTAGAAGAGTTAGGGACACAGCTGAATTTGAGAAACACATGAACATCTAGAATGCTCAATACTCACTTGCACCATTTCATAGAATCATAGAATCACAGAATGGTTAGGGTTGGA
>NW_010257023.1:25839-40287 GCF_000690775.1 Eurypyga helias | reverse complement strand
CCCCCTGCCATGGGCAGGGACACCTTCCACTAGACCAGGTTTCTCCAAGCCTCATCCAGCCTGGCCTTGAACACTTCCAGGGATGGGACATCCACAGCTTTTCTGGGATCCTGTCCCATTGCCTCCCCACCTTCTCCAAGAAGAATTTTTCTATCTACCTAATCTAAATGTCCCCTCTTTCAATTTAAACCCCTTGTTCTACCACTACAGGCCCTTGGAAAAAGTTCTCTCCAGCTTTCTTGTACACCCACCCAACCCCACCCCTCAGGCACTGGAAGGTGCTATAAGGTCTCCCTGGTGTCTTCTGTTCTCCAGGCTGAAAAAGCCCAACTCTCCCAATGTGCCCTCCAGCCCTCTGAGCATCTTCATGGCATCCTCTTGACTTGCTCCAACCAGTTGATATCCTTGTGATGCTGGGGGCACCAGACCTGGATGCAGAACAAACAGCAAGGAGGCTGTCCCCAGAGTGGAGTAGAGAAGGAGAATCCCCTCCCTCGACCTGCTGGCCACACTTCTCTGGATACAGCCCAGGATACGGTTGGCTTTCTGGGCTGCCAGCGCACACGGCCGGCTCATGCCCAGATTTTTATCCACCAGTGCCCCAAGTCCTTCTCCTCACAACTGGTAACAATCACTTCTCAGCCCAGCCTGAACTTGTCATTCAATTTGTCAATTCAGTAGTCACTGTTAATTTTAGGTTTCATTTGTCTGAAGTCTAACAGACAGCTTTATTTTGTTGTATGATAGTTAAAAGAAATTACTCTTTCATAGAAAGAGTTAATGAAATTATACAATGCGATGCCAAAGTGTTGCAATAGTCCATTTTAGAATCTTTTCTCATCAGCTCAAAAAGGAGGATTTCTCATGAGATAAAGTGAAGGAGTGAGACCATTATTCAGGAATGTTACCCATTTTAGTCAGACACATGCTGAGACAAGAAGGGATGGGTCTTTACGCAGGTTAAGAACACATCCATTTGTTTGAGCTACGTTCAATAGCACTCACATTTTCTGCCCCTGCGCATAATCTTTATTTTTCAGGTGCCTTCCACCTTGTTACTTTGCCTGCCTGTGTTATTTGCATTGGTAATATTGGTTTCCAAGGTGTAATGCTAATTTCTTGCAGAAGAATGAATATTTAGTGTTGTGCTATTCAAAACCAAGGATAACTTTAAACAACAACACCTAAAAGCCACCCTAGTACATAGTGACAGCAATCAATGTAACACCACGTCCTACCATTAAGTTACTGTTCGTTAGCTCTTGCGGGTAGGCATGTTTAACCTTTTATTTGTTACTCAGAGCAGTCCTCCATCTCTTCTGTGTCAGAGAAAGGCAAGAGATACACTATTTGCTTTAGCCAGGGATTCACAGAGCAATTTCATTGCCAGTGGTATAACCTGACGCTATCACAAAGTGCTGCTAAAATCCATGGGGATTACCAAAGAAGGAAGAACCAATGAGGGAATTGCTTTGCTTACTGCTTCTCTGGCTGACGCTGAAACAAATTTGAGATGCCCCTGAGATCTCCTCTTTCTCTTCCACACCCAGGATTTCTCTTTCTTCATAACCATATCAGAAAACAGTGCCTGAATTAGAAGTGTTACACCTATAAAATAAGGCAGCTCTCCGACATGCGTACATGAGTACATTCATTTTATAGGCTGTAATCTACCCATAATGTAATTGATAACTTTTAGCAATATAAAGGAGAATATAGAACTGTCACTATAACTAAATCAACTTTATATGAATGTTCGTATACTAAAGCAAAACATTGTTTGACCTTGCACTTGTAACGTGATGGATGATTCAAGTGCGGACCTGATTCATTTTAGAGGACTGTGTTTATAAAAGACATGATATTTGTCTTCTGATTGGGAAACTGAGCTCTTGCCCTTCAGGTTTGTAGTAATCTTAGCAGAATTGTAGTCTGGAAAAGAGTACCAATACATTTATGCTTTCCTTACCCTTTGGCAACATTACTTTCAGGGTAAGAGCTCTAGCAGCAAATATTTTGTTATATAGTCAGAGCTTGGTGCAGCTAGTGAAGCAAATCAAAACACTCTAAACTCCAGATGCTTCATTTCATGAATTCACCCCAAAGCAAACAGATTACCATCTGGGCATATGAAACAGAAAGATAAAATATACACTTAAAGTAGTCTCTGTTTGCGAGTACAGTGCGTGTAGTTTGAGCTAACACACTATGCATTAGAAACGTTTCCTACCTGAATGGTATTTGAGATATTACTGAGATGCTGAGCCGATATTTTGGATGAAATGCAATATGCTTTAATTCAGCTGATAAATACTCCAAGAACATAAAAAATTTTGACCCAACACCATTGATAACATCTGGACTAGTGATTTATTTTTTCAATTATTGTTCTTCACTTCAGACATTCAGAAAATATATTGAGGCTATTTAAATCATATTATTTCAGAGAACGAACTGTAACTGCACAAACAAATTGAACTCATTTCCCCGAGTGGCTTTTGCAGACCCTTTGCTTATCTTCGTACAGGTTAAAAGCATACACTATAAATACATACGAAGCAGATCACAAACTCCTCCCACATGATTTCTATTTGTGTGCTTTTCAAGTTTCTTAAAAACCTGAAGTTCTTTCACAAAGTTTTTGAAATTTTGGACCCATTGAAGACCGTGGAGAAGAACTCCCACAATTCCAGCTTTTAATTTCTTCTGTCACAGAATGATTTTTTTGTCCTCTTTGTCACAGAAGCCTTTCATGTAATTTGCCCCATGGATGCGCAAGCACAGGGCAAAGGCAGCAGCAAATATTGTCTGAGGAGTGAACTAATTTGGGAAACAAGATAGCCACATTTTTCCTGGAGTCAGAAACTCCCAGCAAAGCCAGTCTGGATGTAGATGTTCTGCACAGATAAAAAAGTCATGGGAATCGTGATACAGGGATGGAAAAGCTTCAGGCAGAGTCACTTTTGAGTTGACTGACTTATTACTGCAGGTACACTGGGCTTGAACTAATTCCTCTGGAATGTCCTCACATTCCCCCAAGAGACTGGCACAGGTTCAGGTCAATTTTGCTGGTATCTGCAGCGCGCACTGTGGATTCCTTGAGTTTACATTCATTACCTTTAGTATAAACCAGCATGAACACTTGGGTAATTCTACTGGTTTTAGAGACTAAAATGGGATGCTGGCATTTCTATTTTATGCTAATCTGAGACCTCTTCCTCCAGTCCTTTTTACTAAGAACATAATTTATATTAGGAATTATCTACTTGAGAAATTTTCATCCCTTATTTTCGGCAAGTTCTCAGCAATTACAGTCTTTGTTATAATCACTCAAAGCCCCTTTGAATTCACAAATCAAATAAACTCACAGAGCAAATCTGGAAAATACTATAGTTTTCAAGCCTAGATGAAACAGAATCACTGCACCATATCCACAAATACTCTCCATGACCTTGATGTATTCCAGGCTATGAAACAGAGCTCACAATCTGAGACAGATTTGTAGACTTTTAATGGCACTGACTGGTATAGCAAAATGTTTGCATGTTTCAGGTCTTGTGATATGATAGAGATGACACCCACGATAATTTTTGAGCCGGCTGTTGCAGCATGAAGTCTGATGGGCTGCAACTCTATTGCTAAATTCTCTGCTTTGTTCCAACCTTGATGTAAGACACAAAAAACGCAAAGACGAGCATGACCTTTGGAAAAGCGGTTAGGAAGCAGATGAGAGTTTTATCCAAATTTATCAGCAGTTAAGAGAAATTGAATTAATTTTATGGTGGCATAAGGCTATTATACTATACTAGAAAAGAAGAAATTTCCTTTTTTTAATCTCTAACACAGCTTCTCCAAATAATTTTTTTAAAAACTGCCAAAAAATCTATCAAGAAATTTGATGATTCCTTTGTTGTTTCAACATTCAAAAAAAAAAAAAAGGTAACTTTTACCAAAAAAATACACTTCATTTCAGGCCATCAATGTCATCTGTGAGTGCTGAATTAAAATCAAATCTTTAAATGCTGTACTGTGTTCTTAATGTTGTATTGATCCTGTTTCCAGCTCTTTCCAATTGGCAAAACATTTGACTGTCCACCATTAGTTACTCAGAGCTATTTAGCTCCTACAGTGAAACAAATTTTTACAAAGGCAAGTCTAATCCAAAAGGTAGCCTATTCATTTCTGGAATGCAATCGAATCAGAAGTGGATTTCATGTCTTATGAGGTATTGCCCTCACGCTTGAAGCACAAACTGACGCTCAGGTTCATTTTAATTCAGTGACAAAGTATTCTGATTCCAATTAGAGTGAATTATTAAGTATTTAATTTAAATTTTAGAATGGAAATCTTATGATAATAATAGATTGATTTTTTTTTTTTTAAGAAGGAATTATTTTGACAAAAATTGTTTGCTATTTAAAAATTTACAGCCATGAAATTAAAGGACAAATTAACATTTCCAAAGGTTCTCCACAAAAATTCATATTTCACAGTATATAACTACAAGGGTTGGATTTTGAAAAGAATATTTAACTTTGGTGATATTCACTAGAAAAAGAAATGGTAATCATTAATGAAATTTTCAGATAATAGTAATAGTAAAAATAGGTGCCCCTCTTTTTAAACTCGTCATAAATAAAAACTTGTAATTATCCTCATTTTGAGCATTTACCCCTCATGTCGTGATTTCAAAGAGCTCTACATATGAAGATAGTCAGCATGCTGGGCTCCTACTCTATAAGATTTCACAGTGTAAAAACAGTGTGCATAGATCTAATTGGAAAAACAGAATCTTTAAAAATTTTCTCAGATATATTAGCAACCAAGATGGTGTCAGTTGGAATACTGCATTCATTTTTTTCTTAGTATCTTGTACTCAACAAAGCATTTTTATCACCTGAAAAATTGGACTTAGTGAAAAGGGGAGGAAATCTTCAGTGAAATAAAGATGACTTGTCTCTAAATGGGTAGAGAAAATGTCTGATCTTGTCTTCCTTTTCATACACAAAGGACACTATTTTCCACAAGACTTTTCTGAAGTTTGACTCTGTGTTTTTGGATTTTTTTTTAATTATTATTATCATTTGAGAGATGTAACAAAAAGCAAGTTTTTCTTAAGAAAGAAAAAAAAAGATGTAAAGATCCACATTTATTGAGAGCTAAAAGTTAATAAGTTCCTGGGAGAATTAAAGTCAGTAACTGTGAATTTAAGATTTGACAACCAGGATAAGTAACCTCAGAAATATGTGCCTTCTGTCTCTCTGTGCTCTACAGCTTCGAACTGTTTCTTTTCTCTCAATCAGAAATTATTTAATGTAGAAACTTGGAGAGAAAATTTTAGATGCACTAGAAGAGAGAAGACCCCTGCCTCCCTTCTCCCAGCTATAGCCATGACATCACTGTAATTGCTGAGGAATAGCAGCAGCTATTGAGATTAGAATTGTTGAAGGACATATTTATATACCAGAATTATTTTTTGTCTATGTTTACTAGCAAAGGTGTTTGTTCAGCTGTCAAGCATCAAGCTCTTTCTCATACAATCTTCTACATTGAGACACAAGTTTAAAAAGCTCCAGATATGCTTGTAAAGGAATCATGTCTCATTTTAAAAGCAATAGCACACTCTAAGAAAGTAGAATTGTAGAAGGAAACTATTCTGATCCACTGAATAAACTTTAATTAGGAACATAACATACGTATTAATCACTTGTTGTCATTAAGAAACTACATGAAAGTCCATCACTGCCAACAGCCACAGTCTGAATTTACTGTTTTGTAATGGCCCAAGGGAGTAGTTACAGACTACTGAGAAACCTAAAATCAAGAATTATTCCTCCTTAAGTGATAAGACTTCCTTGATCTGTACATATCACTTTCCTCATACCATTTAGCTTTGTTATTTTCAAATCCTGCAAATATTTTCTTCAATTGACTTGAATCTTTGGTACATTTTCTTTGTGGAATTCAGTCAGCAGTCTAAAATAAGAGTTTTCAACATTAGGCTCAGAATAAGGCATTTTAATATAAGACAGAGCAGATGGTATTCCAAGTTAATATACACTTTGAATTTATCAGTTTGATTTATTTCTTATAAAAGTAGCTAAACCAGGTGATATTCAAGAGGGTTCATGCCTCAGAAAACTAATGACTGGAGGCAGGAATGGGTGTGTAAACAAGCTTTTCATTTTAAGGGAGTCTGGATATTATGACCATGCAAAAACCGCCTGAAAAAGGGAGAAAGAAGCATTGTCTAAGGAAGAATTTGATGGCTGCTGTCAGGATAGAGAAGAATAGTGAGTCCCAGAAAAAATATTAAATATATTAGTTGCACTTTTGTAACCAAACCTGCAGCTGAAACCCTAAAAGAGATTACCTATTGCAGCCACTTCATGTCCAAAAAATCTTGTAAAGCTAGCATTCTTTCTGCATCTTTTGCTTGGAAAGAGTTAATAAGGTTTCTTGGATACCTGTAATATTTTGACAGGAAAAGGGACAGTCTTCTCCATATTTGTAGAATACTCAATGCTTAAGAGAAAATTTTGCACCCGTTGAAAGTTCATACAGAATACTGGCCGCATTAAACGTACATGATCAACTTGACTCACAGGAAAATTTTCAAGTAAAGAACTGTAAACTGTATTTTAAATACAAATAAATAAGTTGATTTAGTACTTTTCTATATAGCCATTATTATTGTTTGTTTAGCCTCTGTAAAAAGAACTGAGTAAAAGAGACTTTTAATAAAATGCAGTTATGTTTCTCAGACTAAAGACTAATGCATAACTAAATATTTTACTAACGGTATTTTATCAATATAATTTATGTACAGGCTTATCTTCTTCTTATAGAGGGCAAAAATGCGGGATGATACACCCATGTTCTGTGTATTCTGTACTCTTTATCACATCACAATGGCAAAACCAAAAAGCACATAACCATCACAAAGAAGCAGCTAAGGCATCTGCTTAACATCTGAATAAGTGAAAATAAGTGGGTTTATGCTACTGCTGTTTTTTCTGTCACTATATCTGAAAAGCTAATACTACTGTCAGTATACCTCAGACATCTGTGTTTAAAACAAAATAATAATTAACTTTACAAAACATCATTGTACATTGTTTTCACTGTGACAAATAAATGTGTTTTTACCAACTTGTAGTCATTTAGATAAACCACAGGCATCCTCTTTGTGGTATATTTTTACTTGGTAGAAAGGCTACAGACTGAGATTGGCTTCCCCACATGGCAGAGAAAACCAGAAATGAACTGAGAGCCAGAGACTGACAAAACTTCACAGTTAAAGGCATCTTTCCATTGTTAATAAACCGTAACAAGCAGTGCTCTTGTCGTTTTATTGCTGATTCGTATCAACCAAGATATGAAGCAGAACACTTAGGTAAGAAGGGACTAACTTATATAGGTTATATATTTCAGAGGTTATATTTTTCAGAGTCACAATGTAACTAGATATTTCAGCAGCTTCTTTAGCAATATATGAATTACTCAGATTTTTAGGCACAGAAAAATACAAAACCTTTTTATGAACATATCCATTTAATACAGAAAAAGTTTAAAACATAATAGAACAGAAACTTACTGACTTTTGCCAAATCTTAATTATAGAGTTCCATTATTTTCCATAATTGATTTACAGTTGAATAGTGTCTCTAACAGGACATGCAAATCAGAACAACGATGCTGTGCAGAATTCCAATCATGCTTGAAAACGCACAATATGCCAAAATAAAGAAACCCTGCTGAAAACATTCTAATGTGAAGCAAAAAAAGAGTTTTCAAAAATCCTGTGTGCTTGCAAAAATAACTCAGAGACTACATTTACTTTTATAATTTTTAAAACAAACTGCCTTGGCAACATACTAGGCAATAGAACATTGTCTAATATAATTTTCTATAGAACATGTGGGTCTACATAAAGTGAGTGCTATGTACTTAACTGATTTTGTATCAGAGCTACAGTATTTATTGCAGTGAACAAATTAACACATTCAAAATGTGATGGATTTAACCTATAGAGAGAATTTACTTGTCTTTTTTTTATGCAAAAATGAATGAAGAATGCAAGAGAATTCCTGGTGTATAAAGAACAGTGAGATGCACAAGGACTAAGTATTATTCACACCTCTTTTCCAGGAATCAGTGCTGTTTGCACCTTCCAGGGACTTCTTTACTTCTGAAGATTTAAAAATAAAATCCAGAAGCTGAAAAAAAGCTTTAAGAAGTTTCTGAGGCCAAAAGGAAAGCAACGACCATCCCCATCAGTTTCCTTCCAGGTTTTTCTATCTGCCTCAAGGAAAGAGAAGCTCGAACAAGTACAGGAACTCCATTATCCTATAGAGCAAATGGAGAAAAATGAAGAAGACCAACAGGCAGTCCTGATGCATGGTTGTTTTGTGCTATTGTGTTAAGGAGGAATCTCTGTTAAAAGAGATTTATAGCAATCAGTAGGTGGGAAAAGGATGAAACTGCTTACACAGAAGTCAACTAACCCTCCAAGTGTGCTGGGCACACATTAACAATAATCCAACATACCCAGCATTAGGATACAAATTCTGTAATCAAAGAAGATAAACATGTGTTAAGGTTTTCTGTCAAGTGTAAAGTCAGAAAGCCTATTTAATAGTGTGATATGAGTTCAGAGATCATGTTCGATTTTCATCATGATACATATTATTTCAAGAAGTATTATGAGAAAAGAATCTGCCAGAAGACCTGTACCAAAAACCTATGATGTCTCTTAAAAAACAGAACAGCATAGTGAGAAGTGCAGAAAAATAAAGAGTGACAAAAGCCCTGGCAATAGTGACACTGCAGAGATACAAAACATTGGTAAGAGGAGTAGTAAGGGAAAAGCCTGTGAGCGAGTGAAAGGAGCAGCCAACAGAGTGTTAATATTCTTAGGACGGCTCTCCCTCTATCAGGTCTTAATGTCTGGTCAGATTTAATTGTCTCAGACTGTAAGCAAAGATTACTACAAAAGAAGAAATTAGTTAGCTGTGCTACCTGCTATTTCTCTACAGAAAAAACATCATGGAATGGTTTGGGTTGAAGAGACCTTAAACACCACCCAGTCCCACCCCCTGCCATGGGCAGGGACACCTTCCACTAGACCAGGTTGCTCCAAGCCTCATCCAGCCTGGCCTTGGACACTTCCAGGGATGGGGCATCCACAACATCTCTGGGCAACCTGTCCCAGTGTCTCACCACCCTTATCATAAAAAATTTCTGCCTTAGGCCCAATCTACCTTACGCCCACCCTACCTTACGCCCACCTTCATTCAGTTTAAAACCATTGCCTCTACTCCTGTCATGACAAGACTTAGTAAAATGTCTCTGTCTATCTCTCTTACAAGCTCCCTTTAACTACTAAAAGGCCCCAATTACATCTCTTAGGAACCTCGTCCTCAGGTAAAACACCACTAATTCTCTCAGGCATTTGTAAGGTGTTCCAGCCCTTTGATCATCAATTTCATGCTGTTTCTCTGGACCCACTCCAACCTGTCCCTGTCTTTCCTTTGCTGGGGAAACAAGAGCTGGAGGCAGAACTGAAGGTGTGGTCTCAAGACAGCAGAGTAGAGGGGGAAAGTCCCCTGCCTCAACATGCTGGCCATGTTGATTTTGATGCAGGCCAGGATATGGTTAGCTTTTTGGGCTGCCAGCGCACACTGCCGGCTCATGTTCAGCCTTTCATCCACCATTGTCCTCCTCCACAGGGTTTCTCTCAATCCATTCATCCCCCAGTATGAATTGTTACTGGGGGTGGCCACAACCCAGGTGCAGGACCTTGCACTTGGCCTTGTTGAACTCCGTGAGGTTGGCATGGTCCCACTTTTCCAACCTGTCCAAGTCCCTCCCTCTGGATGCCATCCCTTCCCTCATGTGTATCAGCTCAGCTTGTTGTTTTTTTTCCAAACTTGCTGACCATTCAGTCAATGCCACTATGACATCAGTGAAGATATAAATAGTGTTGGTCCCAGAAGAGACCCTTGAGGGACGTCACTCATTACTGGTTTCCACTCAGACACTGAGACAACTGTAACTCCTTGTACATGGCCATCCAGCCAATTCCTTATCCATCTCACAGTCCATCTGTCAAATCCACATCTCTCCAATTTAGCATCAAGTATGTTGTGGGGAACTACATCAAAGGGATTACAGAAATCTATGTAGGTGACATCTGTAACTCTACGTTGTCAGCTAACATAGACATTCCATCATGGAAGGCCATTAGATTAGTCAGGCATGATATGCTCTTGCTGAAGAAATGTTGGTTGTGTCTAATCACTTCCCTGTGCTCCAAATGCTTCAGTGTAATTTCCAGGAGCATCTGCTCCATGTTCATACCAGGAACAGAGGTGAGGTTGACTGGTCAATTGTGATATTGCTATTTGCATTTTTATAGTTGGAGATTCAGTTTCTTCTATCCTGTGTATCGAACTGTGTGACAGGAGTTAGTTATTTTGGTATAGGTTTAGGTTTAGTTTTGGTTTGTTTCTTTTATTTCCTCTGCATGGAAAAGGTTCCTGGGAGACCTCCAGTCCAACCACCTGTCCAGGCCAGGCTCAGCTGTGGGGTCAGACCAGGTTGCTCAGGGCTTTATTCAGTCAGGACTTGAAAGCCCTCAAGGCGTCTTCAGTCACATCCCTTGCTGTATCTTAGATTAATCGTATTTTAGATTAATCCAACTACCTTCAGTGAAAATACCCTGGTGCAAAATCTATGCAAAACCATTTTATTTTTTTCACTGCATATGTATCTACCTATAGATCCCACATTTATCATACTACTTGAAATCTTTCTAAATCTCTGTTTGAATCCTCAGGAACTCTACCTAGCTGCACACATTATGATTTCACAGTGTGTATTAGCAAGATGGTAAAATGGAATGGAATAAAAATCATCTCTTAGAACTGGTTCAGAAAAGTACTGAGAAATTATGCCCAACAGAAACAGGCTATCAAGTTAATTTTAAAGGTCTGGCTGCAGACTTTAATTCATCTGAAGTTATACAGACTACTTCTGATAAGGGTGGGACCTGGAAAATGATTTGTTGTGTCCAGGCTATTCTGGTAAATTCTAACATCCATCATTTATTTTATGTCTCAAAAAATCCTGTTCCACAGACCCTAAGATAACTACAAGAAGCAATCCTTACTTTACTTCTTCACCCCTGAGTTTTATCCCAAGAAGTCTTCAGGACCTAATTTTTGACTCATTTAAAGTAATGACAAAGTTCGCGCTAACCTCAGTGCTTTAGGATTAGGGCCTTAGACTCCCAACACACCTTGGTTTCTTTTCTGTAACTCACTGCAGACAGAATAGTACTCTTTGAAGTGCAGAGATTCTGCTTTTTCTGCTCTGTGAAGTGCTTTATGCATTTACTACACACTATAAATAATGAGAAGAAAAGGTGGTTATTTTGAGTAAGAAAAGGTTTTTACTAGAAAAAGAAAATATAGTGCTCCTTTATATTCCTTGTGGAACACAAAGCAGAGCCATGGTGTCTCCTCACTTTTCAAAACAACGCAGACAAAAAGGTCACAGAGAGAAAGGAGGAACAATGCACATAAGAACCAACAACAAAACAGAAGAAATTATACGCACTGCGATTTCAGTTCTCCCCTCAGAAAGGATTATCTACACGGAAAGTAAAGGCAACATGCTGTCAGCCCTAAATATTTACTACAGCATCTGAAAAATGTGCCTTTTGTGACCACTGTCTCCAGCTAATACACCACAACTGGGCTGATGGAGATATAAATCACAGCATAACCCAATCTTTTGCTTCAGTCCTCACTGCACGATGATTTTGCAGAAGGATATATAACCTCAGCTCACCCTGGGATGAAATGAGCAAATGCCAGAGGAGCTTTGAAATTTTGTCTGACATTTGATGTTCAGAACACACACAGCTGTTAAGAGGACATCATGCCGTTCAAGTCTGGCTGACATATCACCAGGTCAAAACACAGGTACTGGGTCCCGACATGACATAAATTTAAATAGGGATTTGCCTGATGCCATGTAAAGTCGCTTTGCAGTGACCTCTCCACTGCAAGAGGCATGGCCTCGGTGCAGCAGGTTGTCCCCACGTTTGCACCAGCCAACCCGCGTTGCTGAGCAGCACCTGGTTACCGGCTCACGGCTACTTGAACAACGAAGGTTCAGTTTCCACTTAAACCCTTTTCTTCCTGTTACCCAGTGATCCTGGTTGTGCACCCCTGCCACAGACCTTCCTCCAGCTGCAGAGCCCTGTTGAAAACTTTGGTGAATAAACTCAGCTGGCAAGTCCAGTTGGGCTGGTTTTGCAGTAGATTACCAAACTGCATCAGCTTATGGAGGAGTCTGATGAGAAGCAGAGCCAGAGGAAAGCAGACGATAGGAAGATGCAAAAGGTAAGTCCCCAGACCAGGTATCTTTGGAAAGGTAGGAGTAGGGTAGGGGAAGCTTAGAGAGGTGATTGACCCCTTCTACAACTCCAGGTTCCTACACTGCTTTGCACCATTTCACAGAACTACAGTGTTATGATATAACATACCATCAAGCTGTGGGTGTAATTTTTCATGTAAGTACTCTAGAGCATCTAGATACACTAGATATATACACAGAAGGATAAAAGGGAGGGCACAGATCTGTGCCACAGTTTACAACAGCTTATAGAAAGGAGGAAGTTGACTAACTCATCTAACACAATAATAACACCTATTAGCCTTCGCTTTTACAGCCCGAGCAGATATTACACGAATGAATCCTCACCATTGTTCTGAGATTAAATAAATAAATCTCTTATCCCACAGGGAGACACAGGGAGCAAAGACTAAATATATTCAATTATTCAAATTCTTCTTATTATTATTTGGTCCTTTGGTTTTTTCTTTTTTTAAAACAGTTCTATATTTTTCATACTATTTGTGTTCACTTTCTACAGATTTCTGCTGGCACACAGGAATGATTATCAACAGGAATGACTGCCCTTTTCGTGAAATACAGCAGAAGGGAAGTTCTCAATTCATAATTCACATGGGGAGTATGATTCAAGGAGCTGTTGTATTCATCCAGCAAAGTAACAGAAATATATCCTATTTCTTATGGGGCCATAAAAACGTGTTTGAGTACTGGAAACCTGAAGGAATACTTATAGCAAAGAGTGTGGGAGCAACTTATTGCCTGAAATCAGCTACTGCATCCATGAAAGAATCAACAACAAACAACAGACTATTAGAACTGGAAATTATTCTAGATATTTTTTTCAGTTGGTAACAAAACTATATTTGAACGGAACTATTTTTGAACAATTCTGTAGACCTTGCTCAGCTTGTAAGAGTGAAAGAACCCACAACTTTTCACAAAGTTCAGACATTTCCAACTTCCTCTTCCAATGTTGAGCCTTTACCCTCTTCTTACAGGCAGGAACACAACATCCCTCTTATTTTGTCTTAGGATTGTAAACTTCTTCAGGTCACAGGTCTTGTGCATAACTGTGAGTGTACATGAATGTAGGTGAAATTTCCTGTGAATCAGTGAGACAGTGTGGAGGCTGAGCTCAATGCATAAAACCACAAAAGCATGTTCTTTGCTGAAAATCTGTCACTTGGAGTGACTTTTTCAGCTGGAAGTTGATTCCAGCACTGTGACTATAATCTTCACTTTCAGTGAAGATTACACTAAGGGACTTCCCTGTCTTAACGGAAGACATTACCAGTAAAATTTAAAATGGAAGCTAGAAATCTTTGCTCCCAATCCTTCATTGCAGCTGTAACATCAAAGTCAGAAAGGAAATTAAACATTTGGGACTGTTTCTAAAACAACTTCAACTTTCACTCAAAACAGAAGATATTTCGCACTCACCGTCAAATATCACTGAGGCTGCACAGGTTTTGATATAATCGTTTTGATATAGCTGTTATCTAACTATCTGGTGAGGACAGCCACCTGACTGAAGTCTAAAATGTTCAAGATTTTCTGAAATGGTTCATCTAAATCAAAAACATTCAGAACCTGCCAATTTTCTAGGGACAGCTAGTCCACTTGAAAGTTTTCTACTGACATCCTTTGAGTAAGGCAGGGGATTTAGCTAAGAAATTGTCTGACATCCCAAGAAACTGGAGATTTTTAGTGGCAATACTTGGCACTGGACTTCTGTAAATGTCATTTCAAAATTAAAACCCTAAAATTCATACTTGTCAAAGTCTTCAGGATTAAAGAGTTAGTAATAACCCTTTACTCTCCAGTTTGGTTGTAAATTGAGAATTAACTCTCTTCATGAAGTTTTCTGTATAGGGAAGGAAGCTCTGTGGATGTCTTATATATGTGGAAAATGAGATTATAGCAATGACCACAATTTAAATTATAAAACCCTTAAGACAATGCTTATGAGCTTAAACCCATTCATGTCACTTTTTAATATAAACTTAAACCTATAAATATTCT
>NW_010257023.1:21314-25808 GCF_000690775.1 Eurypyga helias | reverse complement strand
GGAAAATTAAAAAAAAAGAAAAAAACCACCAAAAACAGAAGAGGAGGTTTAAACTGTGAAAACAAACTTCCAGACAGGAGACTATAAATAAAAACATCTACAGAACCTATTAGATATTCACAGAGCAGTGAAGGGTTGAGAGCTTCAAGACTATCACCACAAAAATATGACAGAATCAGAAGATTATCAAAAATAATTGTCAGGTTTTATCAGCTATCAACAACTACTCACAGACCTTCATCCTCTACTGTGTTTACATCTCCTTCAAATATCTAAATAGTGCTGCTGTATATAGAGTGGCAAGCATCATGACGTCAGAACCTATATGCAAGACTGCAAGTGGTGAACGACATCTCCAGCAGTCTCCCAGTAGGATGAAGGAAACTACATAAAGCCAAAATTTCTCCTTAGTGTTAATAATGTGAAATGTGCAATTTCTGTGGAAAGATCAGATCACACTGAGAAAATCTTTCAAACAGAAACAATGAGGAAGACAGATGAAACCCCAGAGACTATTAAAGAGGTTTGGAGTGGAAAGGGGAAGGTGATGGACAATGTGAGCAAAAGAGACCTCAAGAACAATATTGCAGGGTGGCAGGGCTCCCACCCCAGGGTAGGCATGTAACTGCACACGGATGGGGAAACAAACCCATGGCGACTGAGATGTGGTGGGACAGCTCACACAACGGGGTTAGGCAGTGGACAGGTACAAACCCTTCAGTACAGGTGGACAGGGACAGGCAGGAGGAGGTGGTCCTCAGTGTGATGGTGCAGCTCTGACACACAGGGCTCCTCTATGGAGGCAGATGATCCTGGCTAAACAGGGAATACCTTTTGTCTTGGTATTCATTAACAAGGCCTCTCCCTGTGCTTAAGAGTGGGATTCACAGGCAAGGAGAATGACCAGAGAAGGGTGAGTCAGGGATTACTGTAGGGTTACTACAGGGATTACTCCCAATAAGCTCATGGGCTGCACCCAGCTGTGCTAAAAACGCTGTCAGGAATGTGTCTATCTTCAATAAAAAAAGCAAAAGGAACCTCCTGATAACTACAAGCATTACTTTGTTTCCTGGGAAAATCATGGAGTGGGTCCTCATGGAACACATTTCTGAAGAAAATGAAGAAAGTGATGGGGAACTGTTGGTGTGTTTGACCAAGGGTGAATCATGCCCAAATCGGCTGGTTACCTTCTGTGATAAAATGATGTGTCTATCTTCAATAAAAAAAGCAAAAGGAACCTCCTGATAACTACAAGCATTACTTTGTTTCCTGGGAAAATCATGGAGTGGGTCCTCATGGAACACATTTCTGAAGAAAATGAAGAAAGTGATGGGGAACTGTTGGTGTGTTTGACCAAGGGTGAATCATGCCCAAATCGGCTGGTTACCTTCTGTGATAAAATGACAGGATTTGTGGAGAACAGAGGATGTTATTTACCTTGAATTTAGCAAGGTAAATTCAATATAGCCAGTGAGTCATATCTGCCTGGAGGCTGGTGCCCCATGGGGTCCCACAGGGTCTGTCCTGGGACCTGTCCTGTTTGTTTCTATCCATGACCTAAGGAGGTGACGCAGTGCACTGTGCCAGGTGTGCAGGTGACACCAAACTGGGGCAGCGAACAAGTCCATACACATGAGGGAAGGGCTGCAATACAACTGATGGGAAGAGGTGGCCAATGGGGCCTTCATGTAATTGGAGCAGCAGCAATTACAGGACAGCCCTGCCCAGGACAGAGAGATTTTCCAGCTGCCATGGAATAAGCCATGAGCAACATAGTCTGACCCACAGCTGAGCCTGTTTTGGGGAAGGGGTTGGACTAGAGACTTCCTGAGGTCCCTGTCATGCTGAATTGTCCTGCAATGCTATAAAGTATAGCATTATATCCATACTATACACATTAAGTATAGTAGTAGTTTTGAGTACGTAGTATTCACACATCCTGATTGACCCTGCATTGGTCTTGGGAAAAAAAAATGGTCTCTAGCAGTGAGGTATAAAAGATGAAGGATAGCCAAGCAACTGGATGAAAGAATCAGGAATCTTAGGTTATTTAGAAAGACAGATTGAATTGGAACTAGAGGAGCAACACTGTAGTGTCATAAGCAGCTGCTCAAGACAGAATGGGAGGTAGAGTAGTAAATTTGCTGGTCCTATTCTGGCACTCGACTAAAGTAGGTTTCCCTCTGAGGGACAGCAACCAGATCTTTACAACTCCAGAACTTAAACTTTTGCTTCACAAGAATAAACTACCATTTTTCTAAGTTACAGCTAGCCTGTTATTAAAACAGAAGCTGAAGCTGGAAGTACTGGGTCAGTTTCTTCAAAGAAAGAAGAAAAGGTCAGGTGAGGACTGAGCAGGCTACCTGACATGTAGGAGGAGTTTGGGAGGTGATGAGTCGCACTGTGCCGCGGCATGAGCCCTCAGCAGGATCACCTTGCAGCAGCAGCTTAGTGACTTTCTGGCAGGAAAAGCAGTAACAGAGATCATTACTCCAGACAAACCCTCAAACTGCTGTAGCATTACATACACCAATACTTGACACAAACCCAAAATTATGTGTTTATTACTACAAAAACCAAATCACGAAAGTATAATTACACCCTTTCTCAGTGTAACCTCTTGTAATTTGTCAATAAAGTTTGTCATTGTGCTTCCCATATTTAAAACACTTGTCCATCAACCCCAGGCCAGGATTTACACAAATAAAATAATTAATAAGGAATTACAAATATAAAGGTTAAGGTTTTTGCACTCTGGTTACACTTTATCTCCAAAGTGAAATCTCCAGGTCTGAAAACTTAGAGTTTGTCAGTTTGCCTTGAATTTACACATTGTGTTTTTTTGTTGTGAAGCTGGAAGACTTTTTTTTTTTGTTTGAAGCACGTTTTATAATGGATTCTTTTATGCTCTGAATTATAACTGATCATGAACTGAGGAATATCTACTGCACATGCTGTGAACTGAATCCCACTAAAGTGCTCAAACAAATTCTAACATTGACAATCCAATTATTATTATTCAGAGTAAGAGATTAGAAAATATATTTTCAATATAAAACCATTAGAAAATGCTGTCTATATGAATGTAAATTTTGCTTTTAATATCATCCCCACAAATTTGTATATTCATGTCCAATACATGCTGTAACGTAATATTTAATGACAGCAAAAGGATTAAGCGCAGTAACAGGGTTTTCCTCTTGAAGGGGCCCTCTCATAGGTGTTGACCCTTTTTAAGAGAGAATTTTAAGCTATAGCTTTTATTTCTTACTCCTGAAGGAAGTAACAAAATTTTCAGTTCTGGACCATCCTACACACATAGATCACAGTGGAAACTAGCCAAGATAATGATGCTGATCTTCCAAAGACAACATGCTTAAAAAATATGTGCTTAGTTATAAGCATGTCCATGTACCTATAACCAATCTATAAGCATGTGTTTTATTGGATCACAGCATGAGTTTTACAGGAAAAAAATCTGAGATTCTGCTCCTCAAAATATGACGTGGGAAAAGTGAAAAGAACCCCTGAGAAAAAATTACTATAATCACTTGGAAGCATTAAAACACCCTAATTACAATACAGAAGAGATGTTCATGAACTTGAAGGAGCCAACCCAACAAACTGAGGCATGGTGGCAACCAGAAGACAGTTTGTAAGTCTGTGTCACAGAAACATAAGGAACGAGTAAACAATGAAAAAGGTGAGCGTGTCTTTCACACTCAGAACCAAGGAACAGGTAGACCAAAGAACACTAAAGACTATACCTGAAGACTAAGAAAGATTTCAGTGGCAACAGATGAGTTTACTGCAATAAAGATAGTAATAATCAATAACAGGTGTTTTGTTTTGTTCTTTTTTTTTTTTTTTCAAAAAAACACCTCATTGCCAAATAAATGGAGGAAAAAAAATAAGATTAGATGTAGGCTCAGGAATTCCGTGCACCTGAAGTTCTTTAATCAAAAATGACATAGAGAAGCAGAAGCTTACGACAAGGAAAACCCTAAGCTGAAACCCAAATTCAATCACAAACCACAAGGACAATTATTTAGAAATATTTTCACACTGAATTAAGGACACTTGTCAGTTACAACACAGCAGTCAGGCATTTTGTTCTCTCTGACTTTCTTTAAATCAATGCTAATGTATTTCTTCTTCCATATACCTCTTCTGCATTGAAACACACTGAATGTCATGAATAAGATCTATAAATTCTTTGACATGCTACCTAAATGAATTAACATGGTGAGTGACTAAGGTTCTGTAATCAAATTAGTTAAAGGTGCTTAACTGAGAAGTCAGTAAGAAAAAGCAGCTTGTGCTGGTTTTGATTGAGATGGAGTTAATTTTTATCGTGCTAGCTAATATGAGACTACATTTTGGATTTCTGTGGAGAAGAATAGTGACCACATACTAATGTTTTTTATTGGTTGCCAAGCAATGTTTACATTACGCCAAGCAGTTTTTCATTTTCTTATACTGCCACTGTTCTCC
>NW_010257023.1:19521-21206 GCF_000690775.1 Eurypyga helias | reverse complement strand
AGTGGGCTGGGGGGTCTGTCTCTCTCTCTCTCTTGCTGCTCAGTGACTGGCTGGGCATTGGTCAGCAGCTGATGATACGTTTATGATTATTACTGAGTAATAGTACTATCAATATTTTATTTCATTAATTTTCAATTATTGAATTATTCTTAGCTCAACACAGAAGTTTTCTTACTTTTTTCCTTCAGTTCTCTCCCCCATCTCACTTGAGGAGGGGAGAGGTGAGCAAGCAGCTGTGTGGTGTTTAGTTGCTGACTAGGGTAAAACCACAACACAGTTTTGCCTGTATTTGTCCACCAAGTAATAAACAGCCTTGCTCTCTAACAGTCTCTACGCAGTTAATGACAGTTTGGGATTGCAGTTTGAAATATACCTCAGATGGTATCCAAAGAGAGGTGAAAGAATGACAGACATGCAACTGATTTTCCTGTGTACGCAGCTCCATTTGGTGGAGGGACAGGTAAGATCAGACTGCTCAAAGACAAATTACTACTAGTTTGTAAAAATGTATAAACATTTTCCAGAATAAACATATAACTTTGCCTAACATTCCAGACATTTCATGGTTTTGAGGCTATATTTGCAAAAGCAAAAAACAAAACAATGAAAAAGAAAAAACTCAACCAAAAAAAACACCCCAAAAAAACCCAAACCTAGCCCCCAAGAAAAAAAAACCACACTGGCATACTAAAAACCGGTGTAATATCTCATACAATCCAAATCAAAACTTTCCATTCTATTGCTGGTCCAGTATCCAGTTCAGTATAGAAAAGAAAAAGAAAAAGAAAAAGAAAAAGAAAAAGAAAAAGAAAAAGAAAAAGAAAAACCCCCACAAATAAACAAAAACCCCAACCCAAATCAAAAAAGAAAAAGAAAAAGAAAAAGAAAAAGAAAAAGAAAAAGAAAAAGAAAAAGAAAGAAAAAAACCCCCACAAATAAACAAAAACCCCAATCAAACCCAAAAGATGTTAAACATATATCTTCATGGTTTCCATTCCAAGCTCATAAAATGAGATATTAATGCTGTATTTGTCTCTCTCACAGACATATATAAAGACTGATCAGAATATGAAAATTACTTAAAAGCTTGAAAGAAGACCAAGAAAAAAGAAAAATTGAGTCTAATTCTTGATGATACTCAGACTGCACTTTCTCTTTTCACAGCAGGAAAATTAATGTTTTACCTTATAAATATTTTCACCTATTACTACACTTTATCCAAAATAAACTCAAGTGAAGATGAAAGATCCAAATGGCAATGATTATGAAGTCAAGGATAACCCATAGTTTTAGAATATGTACATACACACACATGCACATATGTTCACAAAGATTCTCCTGGAACCTTTAGTAGTTTCACTGACATGTAACACAAATCAGCACTTTCATGAGGCCAGGGTGCATAAATTTCTGTGTTTCCTTTTTCACCTCCCTCATCTGCAAAGCTGCTACAAATAATGAAATTTCAGCAGTGATTGTGGAGCTCTTAGCATTTGTATGCTAAAATAAGTTGCCTATACTATGAAACCAGTGTTGAAGAAGATCCATGAATATGAACAGAAGGTTAACCAACATTTAAGTAATTAATTAATTGAAAATAAGATGCATCTACAGCAAATATTGTACTTGTAGAGTACAAAGAGGGTCCATGTTCAAAATCCAGAAAACTCTGCTACTGATCAAAC
>NW_010257023.1:19160-19503 GCF_000690775.1 Eurypyga helias | reverse complement strand
TCTCTGTTTTAAAAAGTGCTAACTCTGAGCAAAGATAACACCCAGCTTCAAGAAAGTCTGTGCAGACATTGTGAAAAATAGATATATAAAACATGGTGTTAACCATAATTATAATTGCATGATAACATATGTGAAACAGTTGACGAAAAGGAAATGTGTCACTGATATCACTGTACTCAGTATTTGCAATTGCTCTTCTAGCTTACATAAACACTGTGTGAAATTTTATAGAGGTGTATGAACAATGCTATCACTGAACACATGTACACAGAAATACATACATAACAAACGTCTATGTACATGTGCACATACATATATGCAACCACATATATATGTGACACCT
>NW_010257023.1:6193-18388 GCF_000690775.1 Eurypyga helias | reverse complement strand
TTGGAAGGGGTCCCTGCCCATGGCAGGGGGTTGGAACTAGATGGTCTTTAAGGTCCCTTCCAACCCAGACTGTTCTATCATTCTATGATGTACACGCATAAATGTTTATATATATATGGCAATACACAGAATCCAAGAAGTAGAATTTCATAAACATGCCTTTTATAGATATAAAGGAATAGATTAAAATTTATTAAGAGGAGGGTACTCTACTGAGTGACATGGACATACCACATTAAAACAGCAGGAAAGCTGCTGTTCTTGGGAATTTTAAAGGATTTTGTATGCTTGTGTCGGAGAGCAGTAAAATGAATGTGTTTTTTTTTACATCAACTGATGGTTTTTACAAGCTGCCTCATATTGTAATGAGAAAAGTATTAGATAAGAAACAGCAGAACGGCATTTAAGGGATTGCTCAGCCTAAAACCTGGAAGCCATTCAAAGGGACAGATGTAGTTTGATGATAGATTCATAGCTGAGGAAGGTGTTAAATCCAGGTGTAAATGCTCCACTGCTGAAATGTCCAGATGCTCTTATGAGATTCTGGCAGTACACAAGCTAGAAGCCTGATTCACATGGACCATTATTATCACTTAAATTAATCTAATGTAATCTAATCTAATCTAATTCTTACCTATCAGAAGGTAGGTAGTTTCAGTGAGCAATTCCTACCACACACCCCAGAGTTGCTGGCTGAAGTGGGATGTGTTTTCTGTGAAGACTGTCCGCCACCCAGCACTTGTCACATCCAATCATGCAGCACTGAAGCAATTCAGCAGCAGCTGTAATATTATAAACAAACCTCACTGTAAGAGCTCTGTTTCCTAACGGTCTTTTGTTCCAGAGTTACTCTTTACCATTAAAATTTTTAAAAAACCCAACATATAACTCATGGCAGGAAGGAAGGAAGACATAGGATATTCATTATTTTTATGACTTCCAAACTCAGGAGATAAAATGGACATGAAGGCTTTTAACTTCGGGAAAACTGGTAAGGATAAAAAATTACTTTGAAACAACATTTTTGACTGTCTGCACGGGACATGCTGACAGTGATTATTTTTTCAATGGAAAGACTGTACCTACATTAGCAAGTGGTGCAGTAGAATGACAACAGGTATGTGGGGCAAAGCAGTTGGGTCTGAACACCTCCAGCTCTGTTATGGTCTAGCTCTAGACTGTTTGCTGGGTCTGAAGACCCCTTAGTGCCTAAAGCATGCTGGGTGTGCACCGAAACTGATGGTTTAGCTTTATTTCAGCTGAAATGAATCCAGCTGGTGTGTTCTGACATTTCCACATGATGTGAACCAAAGTGCATACCTGACAGGGAGATTCCTGTCAGAGGGGACCCAAAACAGCAGCTGGGTGCTGCAAGACTTCATAAACTTCAAGCTTGTGCTGAGGTTTTAGCAAAAATAGGTGTCCACACTAAGGGCTCTAAGGGAAATTGGAAAAGCAAACAAAACCTCAGTCTATTCCTTTCATATGTGTTTTTCCCTGTTATCTAACCTTGATCAGTTTCTGTAGGCAGGATCCATCAGTCCTTAAAAATGTACATGAATCCAGCTCCTGGATCTCTCCCTCTTACCCCACCATTTTCCCTCTTATTTGACAGCAGGTCTCCAAGCTGCTCTTGGCATCTTAGCAATGCTCGACCCGCAGGGAATGTAAGGCTGTGAGACCCCACCTGGAGTTCTTCATCCAGCTCTGGGGGTCCCAGAATCAGAAGGATATCAACAGGTTGGAGTGAGTCCAGAGGAGGCCACGCAGATGCTCAGAGGGCTGGAGCCCCTCTGCTGTGGGGACAGACTGGGAGAGTTGGGCTTGTTCAGCCTGGAGAAGAGAAGGCTCCAGGGAGATGTTCTAGCAGCTTCCAGTGCCTGAAGGGGACCTACAAGGAAGCTGGGGTGTTGAGGGTCTTTTTAAATGGGCCTGTAGTGACAAGACAATGAGTAACGGGCTTAAATTGAAAGTGGGGAGGTTTAGATTGGACATGGGCTGTCTGCTCACACAAGAGCAGAGTGAGACCCCACCTGGAGTGCTGCGTCCAGCTGTGGAACCCACAACATCAGAAGGATACTGACCACTTGGAGCGAGTCCATAGGAGGCTACAAAGATGCTCAGAGGGCTGGAGCACCTCTGCTATGGGGACAGGCTGGGGGTTTTGGGCTTGTTCAGCCTGGAGAGGAGCAGGCTCCAGGGATACCTTATAGCACCTTCCAGTGCCTGAAGGGGCTACAAGGAAGCTGGGTGGGACTTTTTACAAGGGCCTGTAGTGACAGGACAAGGGGTAATGGGTTTAAATTGAAAACAGGGAGGTTTAGATTAGATATCAGGAAGAAGTTCTTCCCAGAGAGGGTGGTGAAGGACTGGAACAGGTTGCCCAGAGGAGCTGTGGATGCCCTTCTAACCTAAAAAATTCCATGATTCTATGATTTCCTGCATATTGCTGGAATGTACAGTGTGAGTGTCCCATTTGACTGCTACCATATATTACGTGTGACCCAGCATGGCTATCTGGTACCCTTTCTTCTTTTTATTTTCCTTCTAAAAACACCCAAGTAAACAACTGGATGTAAAAGGATAGGAATATATGTTGCCACTGCTAAAGGAACTGTTCTGAGGCACAACCAAACGTGCAGTAGCTACTAGACTGGGGATATTTTTGTTCTACAGGTCCATGAAAAATCTTTTGTAACCTTGATTATTTTTGTCAGTGGCAAGGAAGATCCTAATTTTGTCCAGCAAGCACACCTGCTGTCCACAGAAAACCCTCCAAGAACCCTGTTATATATTAACTTTGGTTTGTAAGAAATTAATGCAAGTAAGAAATAGCTGGGAATTTGAAAGGCTACATGTTATTCTTTGAGCAAACAACCTTGTGCGAAGCCTGATCTGGTGTGAAACCAATTCTTTGGAAAATACCCTCCATCTGAAGGTTACTTTGTTTTCCTGGACTTTCAAGCAGTACTGAAACCCAGTATAGAGACTTAGTGAATTCCTTAGGCCTTTGTGCAAATATCTGCATGTGGTGCTACAGACCCATATGCATGAGTAGGGCTAAAATGCAAACAGTATTTAGTTCCTAATGGCGTCTCAGTTGTAGACATTTTCTTTCTGTGGATCAACACAATTCCTGCCAACGTATTTACCAATGTGAACAAATTTTGACAGTCATAGCTTATTAGACAATTTGGTATTCTTGTGCTCTCCTGTGCCAGAGTGGTTATGCATGATACATATAGATGAGCAAGGAGTTTTGGGAGATGGTAAGTCTTCCCTTTGTCAAGAGATTCAAGTTAAAATACAGTGACATATAAAAAGAGAAACAAAATTTCATAGCACAGATATCTCTTCACTGTTTTTTCATCAACCACTTCAATACTTTTCTACCTGATACCTCTGCCAGGTTTACTATACAATAGGAGACAGCAAGTTCATAACAAAAAACCAAACCAAAACCAGAACCAAACCAGCTGCAAACATAAAGTGAATATTTTCCAGCAGAAGGAAAAATAATACTTTTAAGGAAAAAACTACTGGAAAACTCTTTCTTAATTATTTTGACATTTAACACTGATAACACATAGAGGACTTGAGAGAGAAAGAGGATGTGATGCTTTGGATATCTTAGTTGAAGAGATACATGACAGTAAATCTTCCTTCAGAAGTCTTAGAAAAACAAAATTAAGGCAAAGGACATCCATACAGAATAATAGTTGAAAGATCCTAACCCATTCTATATATTTTTCAGACATTCCAAGGAGGAATATTAGCCATATTCTGTTTAAAAAAGTCAATATATCACAATTTTCTTTCCATCTGCACACCAGTTCTTCTGATGTGCCATTTGAACCATCACAGGTGCCATAATTTACTGGCAGCATTCACAGGTTTCAAGCTGCTAACCTTCACTGACAGTGACTGTTAGTGTTAACTGTAAAAAAATAACATCTACAGATTTATTTAAGTCTTAAAAGATGTAGAAAATTGAATATCTAATTCACAGTAAGTCACAAAACATTTATCATCAAAGACACTGAAAAACTCCAAACCTCAGAACACTGGAGAGTCTATCTGAGCTCAGTATCATGTCTGACACTGGACAGTATTTTATGTATAGGGAATAAGAACAGAGCAAGTACATAACAATAATGCTCTTTGAACCTTCTCAGATTACAGAAATCTGTAGTTTAGGGAAAGCTTGCATTTAAGGTTATAATTGCATCCTTTAGTCTAATAGGTCTGACAGTCATCCTTGTAATCAACTTTGAGTAATATATTTTTTTGGGGGGGCTTTTCACGATCTCATGACAATGGCTTCCACAGCTTCAAGAAAATGTCATAGGAATAAGTACTTTTCATTCCTTCTAAAACCCCTGTCCCACAATAGCATCTGATGCTTTTTTTGGTCTCTGTGTTATGGAAAACAGCGAAGAATAATCCTCTGCTTGCCTTCACAACATTCAGTCTTCACTTTTTTTTTTCCCCACCCCCGCTCATGAACACCTATTTATTTCATCTCTTCATACAAAAGATGTTCCACATCTATAATCATCTCTTTTGGTGCCCTTCTCTGTACTTTTTTTTATTTCAACAGAGTACCTCTTGAGAAGAAGAGAATAGGAGATATTCAGTACTTAAGGGGTGAAAGCACTGGTTTGTTCCACTTTCTTTCCCAGAGGATTTTATGATTCTTCAGTGTCATTTTTCTGGCACTCTCTTGACAACCTTGTTAACTAGGATAATGAGGGAGTAATTAAAAACCAGGCTAACCAAGGTCCTAGAGAGGACACTGGGTTTTCTGGGGCAAGGACACTTCAGTGTCTCCACAAAAACCTACCCTAGGCTGAGTCAGCTCACGTTCAAAGAGGAAAACTTTGGTTACAGTGACAAGTTCAAATCCAGCTCTTGACTAAGTTGTTCTAGTTCATGTAAAGCGTGTAGAATTTGGGCTCGCCTGCAGATCAGCTTGGTGCAGTTACATGCTTACTAGGCGCTCCAGATGGAACATTTCTTAGGTGAGGTGCAGAGAGAACCCCAGCTATGGCGATGTTTTCATGTACTGTTGGCCTGCGTAATAAGATCTTGAAATCTGGGATGCTTGGGAAATAAATAGAACATGGATCCAAAAGATACCACCCTGGGTAGACGGCTAGATATAACATACACATCTTGCTCTGAATGACTTCATGCACAACCACTGTGCACTGACTTCCCACTTCTGAAACGAACAGGGTGCACACACATACTATTACATAGAGTCAGAAGAAATTTGTTATTGTTGGTTCTTTCTTAAGTGAAAATGGCCCAGATGGCTGAGGTGCCACTGGAAATAGTTCAGCTACATTCCTGGGAATATAAGCTGGCCCTTGACCCAGTGGCAACCTCTCATCTCTAGCATCTCTCCACTGAACAGAGAAGATATCACTCTCTGTTAAATGCTAGCAGATTGGACAACGGCTTTCACTTTTGCAAACTAAAAATAGAATATAAACAATTGGATTGCCAAGGAAATCTCTGATGACAAAAAACAACAAAACCCCAGAAAATCTCGTTTCTGTATCATTTCTCTCTTCTTCCACTTACAAAATGCAGAAATTACTTTTAGCTTGCCTGATAAGAGCGTTATGAGGCACATTTTCATATTTATGAGGTACTTCTTTAACATGGAAAGTATTATGGTTGTGTGTAGATCTGACATCCTCAGGCAACCTAGAAAACCAATTGTTTTTACTGCTCATACAAACATCTGTAAGCTAGTGAAAACATCAGAACTCCTGATAGAAGGGCAGACGTGATCTGCTCTTGATTTGGACCAGTGTCTACTGCATAAAATGGACAGCTACTAAGAAAGTGCAGTCTCTATAGATTTTCCACAAAATAAATGTCTCAATCTTCACAAGTACTGTCTTAACATCCTCTCTGCAAGTAATACTCTCCAGTGCACTGCACAAGAAAAAGTATTAAAAAAATGGAGTGACTTGCTCTCTTGCTACTATTATCAGTATTGTTTCAGAGAATGATTATTTTGTATTTATTTCTATCATGCTTTCAATCCTCATGTCCACAGATTTTCTGAACTTACCAATAATACTACAGGGGTTTTCTAAAGTGGATGTTTTACTTGCATGTGAACTTTGAGCAACACAAATACTGAGACAATGGAAACACATCAGGCCAGGTTTAAAAGGTATGTACATTTATTTTACCAGACCTATGATATCTATGTATCCACAAGTAGAATCACAGTTTTATGACATTTAAAATCTAAGGACTACTCTAATTTTTACCCTTCAAAGACAAGTATGGCAGATCAACCTCTCTTATTAAAATACCTTCTTCCATTTCCTGTGTTGTTCCAGCATTACTCCAGTTCAGAATTTACTCTTGAAGGGGGAGAAAAAGTTTTAAATTGGGATGACTCAGAAAAAAAGTATAGTCCAAAGAGACCTCAGAGTCATCCAGTCAATCCCACCATCCTAATGCAAATTAGCTCTAGTTACACCTTACTTGGCTGACTAAGATACTTCACCCAGGAGATCCATAAATACTTCCTTATCCTCACAATTACATTTTTTTCCCAATATATTTTCAGAATTGTATCACAGTTTAATTTAATTATGTTTGTTTTGATTGACCGGATATACAGCATACTTCAGTGCAAAATATTTTTTCTTGTCCTCAAAGACTGCTATAATGATTTGCCATAGAAAGAGTATTTCCTGTGATATAAATAAAAAAATCATACATTCTTCCTATTTTAACTGTTACTGGAAAGCTAAAATTTGAGAAACAGTATCTCTATAGTGAAGTACAGAACCACGTTCTTCTTGTTAATGAATTATCCTGCAAGAATAAGTTCAGCACCATCCAAAGTAAAAGACAAAACTCCACAGGAACCAAAAGCTTGACACAGACGAGTGAGACTGAGATCAGTCTTTATCAACAAAATGTGCCAATTATTGATAGCCTCAATTCATCTTACTGGACAGAATCAATAGCAAGGATTCTTGTTTTGCCATCTTTCATCTCTCAGTTAAACAGTATACTGCCTTAGGAATCTTCTAAAGAAAAATACCTTCCTGAAATTTCAAGGCATAAAGAAACAGTCTTTTGTTCTTATTTTTTCTCGAAATGTAGCCACTGGTTTAGAATTTGATGCTCATCAAGTCTAAGCAGTTCTTCTCTATGTGCTTTTTTTTCTTTGTCTAGTTTATGACCACTGACAGTGTGTGTGCCAGAAAGGCAGAGCTCCACTTCCAGTATTGTATTTCAGTACTTTAAAACTGTCAGTCTTCAAAATAATTTCTCATAGTCTGTTCAAACAGAACTCCTCTCATCACTTAGCGGCTATACATGCGGTTGTGTCCGGAACTGCAGAGAGTATTGAACTTGAACTGAAAAATCTTTCCTTTCTGAACGGAGTAAGATTATCATTGTCCTATAGCTGCAGAGGATGTTTTTGTGATGCTTTCAGATGTTCAGTTCCTTTTACTGTACATGACGCCCTGTTTGGGTTGCAGAAATTTGGCAAGCAGGTGCATTATTAAGCTGTGTCTCGAATGCTGAAAGTATATTGGTGGCTCCATCAAGAAATTCAGTAAGGCTGATGGGGATAACATATTGACCAGATGATCCCCTTCTGCTGTCTTTTCCATACAACTATACTTACCAAAACTCGGTGGTGATGAGGTACCTTAATAACCTACAACAGGACTTTCTTCAGAGGATTCATATCTTTACTTTCCTTTGTTTCACACCTACCTCTGGATCTAAACCCATTTTGTCTAACCCGGATTTTAGCTATATGACCCATTTTCTTGAATGAACTGCAGCTAATTTCAAAAGTTTCAAGTTCTGAGGCATGGCAATTTAGAAAATAAACTATGGTTATCAACCACAAAATTTAAACCTCGATAAACAGTTCACTTTAGGTTTTCTCACACAACCAATGAGCAAAAAGTTAACCTAAGAATGATGTGTTGAATGAAACAATCAATTAACAAAATTATAAAGAGATAATACAACTGGTTACTGTTCAGACACCACTGAAAGCACATGCTTCTGTGCACATCTACAGCAAAAAGAACAAGGTACTGGGCTGCATAAACACAGAAATTGAATATACAGGACAGAAGTGATAATGTTGCTGCCTAAGACATATCTGTCTCTCACAAAAAGGTTATTGTTAATGGCAAGGATTCTGAACAACTTGGTGGGAGCTTATGCCAGGCCCAAAGAAAAAAGGTGAAGGAGGCTCAGACTTCTTTTTTAATGAAAATACAACCTTAGTTGCCTGGGGAAAGTATAAGGAGACATATTGGTATTAATATAATAGGAATAAAAAACCTTAGTATTTAATATCTAAGCATGAAAATCTTTCACCAAAATATGCAGCACAACTCTTCAAAAAAAAGTAGTCATACAGAGTATTATATAAAAATTTATATTTACATTTTCAAGTAAAGAAACAGCTGGGCCTCCGAATCCAATGTTTTAATGGAAAATATTATTAGTAATGGATTTAATCAAACTGGTGTACCTCTATAAACAAGTCACTTTTTTTTTTTTTTTTAGTTATATAGTTTTTTAAAACTAAAAACTCAGAGGAAAATTATCTCTGTATCAAGTTGAGAGTATTTAGATCTGTTTAAAATGTAAAAATAATCACAATATGCCTGTGCAGCATTTTATTTCCATTGAATCTACGCATAAACTGCCATCTATGCATTTGTTGAGTTAATTGGAAAAAGAAATCTAAATCAGACAATTCCTCTCTTCAATTTAATATAAAAATTTTGCATTGAACTATGTGTCCAATCAGTGTTAATAATGGCCACATGGTTGATCACAGAATCATGAAATAAATTAATGAAAGTAAATTAATTAAGTGGAATTAGGTGGAAATTTGGGAGGATAAGCCAAGCATCCTAAGCAAATACAAACTGCCAAAAGTAACAGACTGCAGCTCATACCTTATTGAGCCGTGACAGTAAACATTTATCATATGTAGGAGAAGAATAAGCCAACAGTGAGACAATCTGAAAGTCTATCCTAATTAACTGCAAATAACAACAGAGGACAAGACTACTGACAATAATATTCAGGCCAACATTAGAGTATTGAACGCACTAAAATACAGATGACCTTAAAATGCCTGGATAAACAAATATTACATGTACAAACAGACGGACAACCAACAAATCTTACTGAAAGGTTGCAAATCATATCATATCAGGCCAGACCATGCCTAATACTGATCCCTCAGCAGCCTCACAAAAGAAGCAGCACATCTGAATCTCTTCTGAAGGAAGCAGAATTCATTCCTGATCTTCTTGTCAGGGAAAGGATTACCTCATTTGGAAAGGTAAGCCCTAACACTGCAGTATGTATTGTTGAAGTACAATAGTATACATCTGGCTTAGGCCATAACAATTTTGGCTATTATCACAGGAAAAGGTTTGCTACATAGCGGTATTACAGAATCAGTAAAGCTGCTATAGTGTGTTCATAATTAGATTCACAGATGTTGTTATGGATAAGCAATTGTGTTTAATGGGGGATGAAAACGACCCCGAATAGCAATTAAAAGGAAGTAGACCTTGACTGCAGAATCCAATTCACCACTGTGGTATCCATGTTACACTGTAGTTACCCTAGTAGGTACTCTAATTTCACAACACTGTATTTTCACAGATTCCATCTGCAATACTGACCATAAAAAAACTGGAAGAAAGTCACTGACAAAACATGGGAGATGATATTAAAAAAAAAAAAATCCAGTGTTAATGAGGGAATATCACACAAATACTGTTGCTATTTTATTTGTTTCTTACCCTCTGTCCACATAACATTTAATTGTCAAACAATGAAATCACCAGATCATATGATAATCAGATAAAAGATGATTTGGTGTTCCCTGTAGTGAAATTTTTTTTTTTTTTTTTGCAACTTGACTGTTGTAAGAAAAGTTAAAAAAGGGAGTCAAATAGGAAGCCAAGTCTGGGGTGCACTGTTAAACATAACTCCATTCTTTCCAGGTTGCTTGGAGCAACCTGGTCTATTGGAGGGTGTCCCTGCCCATGGCAGAGGGATTAGAACTAGATGATCTTTAAGGCCCCTTCCAACCCAAACCATTCTATTATTCTATGATTCTAAAGCAAAGCTCTTCCATTTCTAGACAAATACCCCTATTACTGTTATCCAGGAAAAAAAGGTACTGCTTTCGGTGCTGTCTGACTTACACCCAAGCCACTGCAAGTATAAGGTATTGCCTGAAGGAACTATATCTCACCTCCCATCTTGTAAAAACCTCTTGAATGTTATTTTAGCAGGTTTCCATAGAGAGATATATTTTCAACAATGCTGTTGTATACATACACAGTAACTTTTCTTGGGGTTTTACTGGCTATCACAGAGCTTACACATATTGACAGCAGAGAGTACAAAATTGAGAGCAAAAGAGAAAGATAAAAAGGTAAAGGTAAATTTTTTGGGGGTTTTGAAGCATAATCATGAAATATTTTATATTGTTTCTGTTTTCCTGATAATAAATAATCTAAATTTTTATTGGGTTTGCATGGTATTATTCTCCTGAACTTCCAGTTGTTCATAGAACTACTAAAAATCAACAGTGAGAGAGAAGGACAAAGGAAGCTTTTACCAAGTTTATCAAATTCTGGTGGGTATGGACCTCACAACCACCAAGGCAAGAGCAGCATCTTCATCTTATGAACATAAAAGATACAGCATGATGAAAAGTGAAATAAGTGCAGATGGTTAAGAAGTACATTTCCTTGCTTCAATGTTGATCTAACAGTAAGATTCTTAAAATAACATACAGCTGTATCTACACAAAACCAAAGAAGTTAGCAAAATGTTTGTGTAGAAGGTCATGAAATGAGAATGTGCCTTACTAGCTCCTCTTGCACTTGGGAAACATAGAACAGAAATTAATGCATCGTCCTGCCTAAAATGGGGCTGAACTTATTTCTCCTGAGAAGGAGAAGATTGAGGGATGACATAACTCATCCATTCATGGGTTAAAAAACATAAGATCAGGATCAGGAAGTTCTCTTTCAGACTCTTATTACCCCACAAAAGTTACTAACCCTTCTGTTTCATGTCAAGTCTCATAAACGCCAAAAGAAAAGTGAGAGCAGAGAGAAAGAGAAGGAAGAGCAGGACTTAACAATACTGAGGTACTGATATAACTACATGCTGCTGTGTTTGCAGGGTGATGGTTCTTCTGGAGACACCAATCAAAAAAGACTTAATATCCTTCTTGTTTAAAATTTAATAATTTCTAGTTGAGATCTATTTTATCTGTATAGACCAGTTCCCTTTAATGAAATCCATTGCATGCTAAAGCGGAAATAAGAGGTGTCATATTATGACCAGTAAAGCTATCTGCTGATCAAAAATCCTGCATATTTTGCTCAACTATCCCTAAATACACAGTTCAGGTCAGAACCACTTTAATAGAAATTAACAACATTGAAAATATTTTCTTAACTTTTCATTTTCTTCACAGCATTGTAAGAGCATGACATATTTTAATTTGATGATTCATCATTGCATTAAAGTATCCTCGCCACTTTCCATGGGATACAGTTGAGGCAAATGGGAAAAATCCATGAAGGACTACAAAAGGGGAAGCCAGCTGGGGGGTGGGGGGCGGGGGGTGGAAACCACCAAAAAACCACACCCAACTGAAAGGTCAATATAAATTCTCCTGGGGCTGCAAGTCACAGAAGAGTTTGGGAATTGATTGGCAGAAGGAAGACAGCTGCCAGAGCTTTGGGACATTTCTTTCAAGAATAAGAACATCAGCTATATTAGCTGCAAAATGGGTAACTTGCACGTCATGGGCCCCTTGTTAACTTCATCTTTGAGCCTGCAGGTTGGGATGTGAATAGGAGGTGACATTTATACCTGTTCCCATGTGCTCCCTAAACTCTTTTCTTCTTCATTTATATCCACTTACTTTTATAAGTGTCCTTTATAGGTGGCCTGCCATTGGAGAAGCAGTGAGATGTACCCACTCGCACCCTCTGTGTGCCGACCACTGCCAGTCTTTACATTTATGTGTGACCCAGTGCAACTTTATCACAACATCTGGGTTGGAACAAACCTTAAAACAATACCTGCTTCTTCGTGGGCAAAATTCACTCATGTAGCTATGGAAGCTAC
>NW_010257023.1:0-6152 GCF_000690775.1 Eurypyga helias | reverse complement strand
CCCATTAGCAGCAGATACTTCCATGTACAAAAAAGGGTTTCTTAAAATTTTTATTCTGCCCGTCCCTGTTATCAGTGTTTTCATAAGGCTGACGCTAGAGAGGTTAATACTGGAATACTGATGCATCATGTTCAGTAAATGCAACACTGATTTCCTTACACAATCTGTGATTTACACTATCGAAAAAATACTGTGTCAATATACAAGCAATTCTTACATGTCAGTGGTGTGAGTTATAAGGTGTGTGAAGTATCCATGTAAATAATACAAAAAAAATTAAAAATTAAATTAAAAAATTTTAAATTTAAAAACCCTTATGGTCTTGTTCTAGCAACTCACAAAAATCACTGCAGTTTTTTTGCCATGTACTGGTTTCTTCCTAACAGGTATTACCTCTGTTCCTTACTATGTCTTGTTGCATTGTCATAGAGTCATAGAATCACAGAATGGTTTGGGTTGGAAGGGAACTTAAAGATCATCTAGTTCCAACCCCCCTGCCATGGGCAGGGACACCTTCCACTAGACCAGGTTGATCAAAGCCTCATCAAGCCTGGTCTTGGATATTTCCAGGGATGCGGCATCCACCACCTCACACTGTTCCAGTGTCTCTTGGGCACCCAGGCAATGATAGACAAAAGTCCTTTATTTTATTTGCAAAATCTTTGGCATCAAAACTAGAAATCTGAGTAACTGAACAATGTCAGGTGAAAATATGCTTCCTCTACAGTTGACAGTGAAGAAAGATACTATGGTGTTCCTGATTTTGTGCTAACATTCATATATTATTTAGGTGGCTGACAGAGAAGGGCAACTTCTTTACAGTCCAATCATAAAACTGGAATGAACTTTTCACACTTAGTATACTGCTGCTAGAGAAAATGAGTAACAAAATATCTCCAAACTGCACAGCACCATATTAGACCAACTTAGAATAAATAAAAAGACTTTTCATCAGCAGCTCTATGATGGTCAGTATCCATTTAGTCAGCATTTGATCTGATCCAGAAATCTGAGGCAAATACTTCAGGACTCATTAAAAGCAGCAGGAAGGTTTGAATATTCTTTCTCCACAGAACTAACAACATGTCACATTTAGCAGGCAAAGTCTGGGTTGTTTATGCATTTCTGATGTTTAAATTTCTTCTTATTCCTTCTCAGCACACGGTATTATAAAACACTTGGCTCTTAGGTAGCACCAAACCTCCAGTCTCCTTTCCAAATGCAAAGTTAACAACCAGCAGATTATGATAAATGATGTGTCCAATTTCCATATTGCCAAGCCATGCAGCAGTACTATTAGAACACTATTTTTGGGAACCCTGCTGGGGGTAACTTTTTTATTCCTTTCTTCTTCCCTCCCTCCCTCCCTCCCTCTCTTCCTTTCCCACTCCCTCCTTCCCCCTTTTTTCCATCTCTCTCCCTCTTTCTCATCTCACACACATGCATACACAGAATCAACAGCTATTTATATTTATACAGCCAGAACAATCTTAGCATACACAGCACTGGGTAATAGGAGAAAGGTGTCAAAACACAAACGTCCTTGGCCTGGCAATCCGACAATACAATGACGCGATATACTACAGACTCATCGTAAACAAGTACTGAATAGCAATTGGTCATTGTAGCCGAATTGTTTTATGCTGGGAGTAAAGCTATCCCATGCAAAAGAGTGGTAAGCAATCAACAGAGCAGTGTGGTAAGCACACCAGCCACTGATGTATTAAATTAACAATAGAAAAAACAAAACAAAAAACACTGAAGTTTTTCTTCTGTTCATCTGTAAGTTGTTATTTATTCTTTTTCATTTGATGTCAGTCTTACTAACCAAACTAACTGCCTGCTCTACTGATTATATCAGTGCCTCACAAAGCATTAAAACTGTGTTTTTGTTATTTTCACAGTACGTTCTTACCTGGTTTGCTCAGTGGAAATCAAACACAGCAGGTAGTTAGGAACTTTACATGTGATTTACTGGAAAGAAAGAAAAATTGCCAAAACCCATGTAAGTCAGGTTTTCCTGAGATAACTGCATTGGGCTAATTGCTCACTGATACAAGGACATCCAAGAGCCTCGTGACACCACGTGGACCAATTCCGGCATTTCTCTCACCTCTCAGATGAGCCAAATGGACACACGATCCTCAAATAAAGCAATTTGCCTCTCTTGTCAGGTTAACATCCTGACAGTTTAGCAAGATAAATCAATCCACTGAGTAGTCAAATGAGTACTAAAATCACTGCAAGGGGAAAAAACAGCATGGAGCTCGGTGTCAGAAGGCAGCCAACGGCGTACATGAAAGAGAAATGGGAGGCCTTTGACAGCTGTGATTTGTTAGATCAGCTCTGCCATCTCGTGAAACCTCACCATTAATTAGAACGTGAAAAATTGTATGAAATAGGGAGGCGTATCCTTTCATCTTTCCACAGGTCATCTTACAATTTTAGGTTATGTGTCATCCTGACAGAGAAAGCATTACATTCCTGGAAGACAAATGTGTCCCACTGAGGTTAGTTCCTCAAAGAGAATCAAAATTTGTTTCCAGATGTAAAACAAAAGGTATTTCCCAAGTTAACGTGACGATAGAATCCAGAACACATAAATAGAAAAGAAAACTCCCTGAAATTTTGGTTGGAAAAAATGTTAGCATCCCTCTCCGCCGTTTGTTTGTTTGGCTGTCCGCCTCCTCCCCAGGTTTGTCTGTGTGCTGCTGCCTGGTTGATTGAAATGATGGGAAATGTTGTGGGTAGGAGGACAGGGAGCAATCTCCCTGACTGATCTCAGTTCTGAGCAGCTCCAGCAAATGGAAATCCTCCAAGAACCCTCTACCTAACGAAATGCTACAATTTCTTCACCTGCATTTTGCAGAGTTCTTGAAACAAAAGATTTTTTTTTTTGCTTGTTTATTTATTGCTGCAACATCTGAAATGATAATATGACTTCTCTTTTAATTATGGCAGTGCCAACATACATGAACCCTGAATACTAACCCAGACTAAAACAATGACAGCTTTGCAGGTCAGATAAGCTCTTGGCCAGCACAACATTAAGCAGAACAGGAAAGATCATGAAAGCATAAGTCCAGAAATCCAACCATGATGATGTCTTAATTGGCAAATAGAATATGATATTCCTGACAGCGTATGTGTTTTAAGCAAGAATTGAAGAAACTTCCCATTCCAAATTTCATTTACATAAGACAAATCTCCATACATATTTCCTTTTATTCAGATTTCTTCATTTCTAGTTGGTTCCAAGGTCTGCATAAGCCTCCAATAGGTTTAGATAAAATCAATTATTACGATTATTGAAAAATACCTGTGTAAAAGATTAAGATTTTGGAGACAAACTGAGACAAAATGGCTGATAGAAACTCAGTCTGAACTGTGATGAAAACTCTCAGGTTCTACAGCGTGTTAGCAAAATCCTTTGTCCTTGCATAACTACAGCTTCCCTCATTCGTTGCTTTTTACTTATTCTGTCATTTCTTACTAGGTTTTGTGCATTATTTTTTGTTTCTTTGTTTTGGTTTTTATTTTAAACCTTTATTCCTTTCTACTTTTTTCTTCAAAGACTGAATCTTTTAGATCAAAAAAAAAAAAAAAATCTAAGACCTAAAGAAATAGAAGGTGAGCTCCTTCTGCCCAGGCTGCAGGAGATTTTATGTCAGAAAGGAATTTAAACCAGTCATAACAACAGTATTTTACATAATGCAGAAAGCTTGGCTTCCGGCTTGAGGATCCTCTGGCATTCTGCCAGAGACACGGTACATCTAATTTGGTGATCTACTGGAAAGTTAATCAGTGCGTTTTTATCCCACATCACCCACTTAGCATGCATGTGAGGCCAACACACAACCCAAGTACTGAACCCTTTCTGGAGTACAAGTTTTCTTGTACAACATCATCATTTTCTGACCATCCCAGAAATTCCTCACAAACCAGAGTTTCTTAACATGATATTAAACAATCCCTTCTTATGTGGCCTGGAGCTGTAGTCACCTAGAGCTGCTTTTCAGAGCAGTTCAAGGGGCTTGAGCCACATTAAAATGCCAGCCTGGTTGCAGTGCTCATCCATTCCCACTTAGAGGACTCTCAAGGTTCTTACTGTGGAGCTTTCTATCACTGCCACCTGTGGAGGGCTTGGCCTGAAGTCTTCTACCTCTGGGCTTTTTACCCTGAAGATATACATTTGCAAATGCCATCCTAATGACACTGTTTCCCACATCTGCATCCTTCCCAGAAGGTAAACTATCACTGGGGACTGTACACTGTAGCAGCACTTGTGATTTCTCTCCATCACTTTGACCTATTATCTGACTAGCCATAGACACACATTTAGAAATTTTTCTCTTTCAGGCAATTTTAAATAGTAAAAAATGAAATGGCCTGAATATAAAATGGCCTTTACCTATGAAGAAATACATAACAAAAATCACACAAAAAGAGAAAAACAAATAGACCTGAGGAAGTCTTGTGCTGCCATACCAGTATAGGTGTATGCAAGACGTTTTTTTTGGTCATTGCAATCAAAAAAAAAAAGTGCATTTAGTAATTGTAGAGACTTCCTGGAGTATCTATAATTAAGGTAGAAACAAGATGCTGGAGGGAAGTATTCTTTCAGAGATCACTTCTGGAAAAAAAGGCTAATGCATCCAGTAAAGGACAACTTTCAAAGTGGGATGACTTCAACACTATACAACCATGACAGTGTCCCTTTTTACTGAAAATTAAATTAAGTACATCTTCTATTTGTCACAAAAAATGGTAAACAGTGAAGCGGCTGATACAATCACATCTATTCAAAAATAAAAGCTCAGCTATCGTACAGCTGTGAGTGAATGCCTACAGCAATAGCAAATTGATCATATTATATGGGCTAAGCTATCTTTTTGACCATCAAGAGCAATTGTGTTATCCCCTATTCAGACACGTATTAAGGCGTACAGGAAAAACACGTGCAGAATTCAAATGCATGACACATTTGCAAAATAAAAGTGTTTTTATTATATTGAAATAGAAAGGAGTAGACAACATTGCTGGAAAAACTAAAGGTATCCATCATACCTTTGAGATTTGTGTGTATTATAAAGGAGTTAGAAGCAATGAAGCAGACAAACTTGTTTTAGAACTAGGAAAGTGGTAAAAAATGCTATTGCCAAGGTCAAAAGCAAATGACCCATGGAGCTAACAGCAAATACACAACCTTCTCTGCAGCTAGTATCAAGCAGAGAGAAGTGTTTATAGCATTCAAGATCTCTCTCGGATGCACATACACCCTTTGTCATTTCCCCACGGACACCGATTCACAAGATGGCTTTGGAAGATTCAATGGCTCATTGCCACTGCCATGGGGAAGTCCAGGCACCCTCTTTTGCTTTCTCTCCTCCCCAGGCTTTTGAAAGGTGGTTTTGGAGCATTTCTGTCAAATGGAAAGCTAATCCCTCTCATTGTAACAGAAGAACACTAATATATTTTCCTCTGTTACGGGGAGTGGGATGGGGGGGATTGGGGAGAAAGAGACCTTATTTTGGCTTACTCTGTTACCAGACAAGCATGAGCTAGGATCAGAAGGAGATGGTGCGGAGTAGGGAGGGTGAGGAAGGATATTAGCCTCCTCCCTTACAGTTAGTTGGAAATCAGCCAAATCCAGAGATGCCTCATTTGAAACAAAAAAGTGCTCAGAGCAGCTGGCTCTGGTGAGGCCTCCATGGACACAATGCTGGAGTTAGTCTGGAACTTGGCAGTTAAGCAGTATGCCCAAACTGCTTTGCCCCTAACTGTAGCCAAAACATCTGTTGGAGACTTTATTCTATTCTCAGAAGAAGCTGTAACAACACTGAACTTCCTACAATCCCTGGAAAGGTTGCTTCTTCCTCTTGTAGGCATTCTTTTCACTGTGAAAGGAGTTACACCCTCTTATTCTTCCTTTCCAGTTCATTGGTTGGTTTTCTATTAGTGACAGATAACACTACAATTAAGTACCCCTTCATAACCTTCGTCAACTACCCTTACCACTGTATGGGATTTGGGTGGCCAGGTTTGGGTAGCAGGGGAGCTGCAGGGGTGTTGTCTGTGAGAAGCTGTTGGAACCCTCCTCGTGTGTCTGGAAGAGCCAATGACAGAGTGATCCCCAGCTGAACCACTAATAC
>NW_010257022.1:0-6994 GCF_000690775.1 Eurypyga helias | reverse complement strand
GCAAGGAAGGCAAATGGTATCTGGGGTTGCCATCTTCTCCATATGAATGTGACTAGGCAGGGGAGTTGGACTAGATGATCTCCAGAGTTCCCTTCCAACCCTGACCATTCTGTGAGTCTGTGACTCCAGCTTAGGTATTTTCCTATTTCTACTGAAGACACTAATCTTCCTTTACAGTAAAACAATATAATAAACTGCAGAAAATTTATAAGGCAATTCAATTGCCAGATTGGTTTGTTTTTTTTTTTTTTTTTGGTATAGCTAAAATCCCTCCAAAGATGGTAAACAAGTGGCACCAGAAGCTGTCAACTAAAGAACTAAAATAATGGGAGCAGATTAGGAAATACGGTGTAAGAAAAACGACATCTTTACGAAGTTTCCTTTATTTATTCAACTGTTATAAATATCACAGAGAGTGATAACTTGCTTTATAAATTGAAAGAATAAAGTCAATGTGCCAACATTAAAAAATATAAACAATTATATTGTCAGTCACTGTTTGAATTATTCATTTGAAATATCTTTTAAGAGTTTTTCTTTGCATCTGTTAGGAAAAGAAACATACTTATAAGTGTAAAATGTGCTAAATAATTATTGAGGCATGCAGCAAAGAATTCTTTTGATTATTTTAGAATAAATATTCCAAACTGCCACTTCTGATTTTATTGTCAAGTGTTGGAATATTTGATGTTTTCTATAAGGTTTCAAACCTCAGGCAAACAAATTTTTAAAAAAGACCAACCTTTATCTTTCAAAGGAGGTAGACTCAGAAAAATCTACATGTAATTAATAAGTTGACAAATAACTAGGTAATTAAAAATGTGTTTCAATTAGTGGGTATCTATTCCAAAATTTGAAAAATTTTTGTTTGTAATTCAACATACTCTACAACTTGCCAGATAATACATTATTTTCAACCTACACGGATTCATATAAAACTTTGTATCACCAGATATTTAGGGTGTTTATGAAAAACGGTCCACTACAAATATGCAGATCATATTTCTCCTTAAAAGAACATAGTCGGTGAAGTAATTCTCAAGGTCTGTATAGGGGAAAAGAAGTGCAACTTCTGTTGAGTTCCATGGAAAGTTAGCTATCACTAGCTGAAATTGGATAAAAGTTAAGTAAGTCTAATTCTATAATCAGCAAATCAAATTACATATCAACAAAACTAGATTTTAAATTAAAAAAAAAAATCCTACTGGGGAAGCACTTGAAAATAAAAGCAGGAAGCCAGAAAAATATATAATGAAATATATAGAACACATACTAGAACATCCATCAATTATTGTAATAATAAAAGCTCCATTGTTTTAAAAACTTTAATACTCCTCTAATAATGGCTAAGATAAATGTGCAGTGTAAATGTCTAGTCCATTATAAATTTTCTGAAATAGAAAGACTTTCATAACCAAGTTAGTGTGAATTTGAGCCATTTTTTGAAAAAGATGTAAGATAAGCATTAACATTAGATGGGAAGTACAGATAAGAAAAAAATAATAGCTATTTCAAGTTGTCTCTTGGTGCAAAATTAAGTCTTATAATGAAATATTCAGAGCACATTCAATAGCTGTAACTTAGATCAGACACAATCCCAGGTCCCTCGATCCCTTTGCTGTTAACAATTAACAGGGTCAGGATCAAGAGACTCAATTAATAAAGAAAAACTCTCACAAAGAAGAATGATTTTTGCCATTGACTTCAGTGGGATGAACATTTACTATCTAGTTCAACATATGCCAGTGCAGGCAATGTAACATATTTGAAAACCACCATAAAAATACTGTTTAAGTATTAAAATTGGTAAAATAGAAAATGATCATCACTGATTCCCAGGTTTTGACTTGTATCTTTCATCCTTTCTGTTCAAAGTCATGATTATTTGCACATTTGTTATTAAAAGAGAACTCAGTTCTTTTTTAAATGTAGTGAAGTTGGTGAATTGAATTTTTTTACTTTCAGTTATAAGGTTTGAATATAAAAATGCTTCAAAGTATGCTGTTAATCTGGTACAGTCAAACTAATGGGTAATTGGAACTTAATGTCTTTTTTATCTGGCTGCATCTAGCTATCAAATAAATCTTTCTATTGATTTTTAAATCATAATGACTTCAAAAGACATTTCTCAAGTCAATGTGGGAACTCTGATAACCTAATCTCCACTGGGCACTGTGACTGAATGGAACTGCCTTGTCATTAGCCTTGTCAGCTCTGTACCTACTTTTATTCCCATAAGTTAATGAAACACGTTTTTTGTGTTGTGTTTTTTTTTTTTTCTTTTTTGAGAAAGTAACTTTTTCAAAACTATTTTTACAGGTTAGGTTTTAGAAGACACAGTTGTTTTGCAACAATAATGATCTTTCACTGTTAGTTCTTTAGATTTAACAGGTATTTCCTGGTAATGCTCAAGCAGCATAAAAAGTGAAAGGAAAGGTGATGTCACCTGATTTCTAAATTTTCTTACTTTTGTGGGAGAAACACTGAGTCAAAATCCTGAATAATTTGGTCAGGCAAAACACCATGTCAGCAAAGAGGGAGTTCGGTTTGGGAGTTTCATCAAGCAGAGTTTGATCTGTTGTGTTAAATGCTGAAGGTGATTGCACACCCAGAGGAGGGTGTAGGCGTGTGAAATCTGTTGCATCTCCAATTGTCACATTAAATCCAAAATTGTAAAGATCTATTTTAGCTTAAATGACAGACTCCACACATTGCACTTCCATGACCTTCTGAAAAAGAAATGCAGAGTGCCATTGATACGCATGGCATCTCTGGGAAAACCAGTGTCCTGTAGCGGTGCCGTCGGTGTGGGAGGCCCTTTCTGAAATGAGGCAGCTGCAGGAAGAGCAAGGAGCAGCACAGTGACAAGACCCAGGGCTTCATTCAGTAACTGGGCTGACTGCGCTCATGCACAATTTCAGGTGTTCTGACGAGTGCCGTTTTAAGGAGGGTGAGAGCATGGGTCATCCGACACTGACAGAAAGGTGTGGGGATGTCTCGGGTCAGCCGATCAGCACCTAGGCTGGCTCCCATCAGCTTAGTTCGGTTTGAAGGATCACTCCACAGCACCATGCTGAGCATCCAGCAGTCTGATAGCTCTCACATTATGTATCAGAAGGAGGCATTAGTTTCCCATTATTTGCTGATATTGAATTTGTTAAGGCTTTATGGTAGAAGTACAGACATTTAGAGGTAAAAGTGAGAAAGGCAGCTTGAATGGCTTTAGGTGCATATGGGCTTACAGCTCCAGCACAAAGGAGAGGAAGGCATTATTCTTTTACCGCAGGTGACACAGGGACAGTAGACAGATGGGTGAAATGGTGATTGAATAGGCACTGTAAGACACAGTGGGAATGATCTAATGACACTATGCTAAAGAGATCGTATTTAGATACAATTCAGTTTATTTCATAACAACCACAAATACTTCATGAGCCTGCTATGGTGCAATATCCTCTAGGATTTGCCTCCAACATTACCATACAGATACAGACAGGGTATGTTTGTTTCATGGCAGACTAATCAAATTTTCCATGACCATTTGCCTTAAAATGTAGCTGGGATTGTCAGAGTTAACTTGGTTAAAACCTTTTAAAGACATGTATTCTGAAGTGTGGGCTCTTTTTATTTTTTCCTGAGATGTTATTTAAAAAAGAAAAAGCGACTGTTTTCACACAATGTATGGGAAAACAAAGGAATTTTGTTACTTGGAAAATATCAGTCTCTTGTCTACATTAAGTGCATTAGAGATCATAGCAAAGTGAACGCTTACAAGATCATCAGCTTGACACTGTCAAGAAAATTATTTTAAATTTTTGCTTGAACTTCTCCCTGCAAGGGTCTCTTTCTGCCTGCACCTCTCTTATTTGTGAAACCTACAGCTGTGGTGCTTCACTTATATTGAAAACCCTAAAACTCCAGAAACAAAGAAAAAAAGCAAATAAAAAACATTGAAAGAGAGTGCAAAATAGCTGCTGTTCTGTTCCCTGTGCTCTCTGCTTAAGAGCTCTATTCACTTAAAACATTTTCCAGCTTCTGAAACACTTGATTAAAGTCAATTGGGAAAAAAGATGAGCTCTTAAAAGTGCTAATTTGGAACTCAGAAAACGTGAATAAGTCTAAATATTAAATTCTCTATTGCTCTGTATTCGTGATTAGGGGGCTTGTTTGGAGAACATTTTAACATTTCATTGCACTCTCTCTGTGCCTACCTCTGCCTTGTGTTGTGTATTTCTTTAATGCATTCATTAGTTCAGTGTTGCATTTCAGCTATAAGCTCCCCCAGCTTCCTTTCAATCTCTTGAGATTTTAGAAAGTCTCCTTCATATCACAAGCCAGGTGTTTCTTTTCCTCTGCCTTTCTTTTCCTCTGTCTTCCTTTTCCTTTGTCTTTCTCTGGCCATACAAGCCCATATGGGAGTCCTCGCTTGACCTCATATACTAGACTATCAATTGAACTGATATTTTGTTTAATTAATATCCTTTCATTCTTAAGCTGTGATCATTTGGATGAAATTTAGGAATAGAACCAGAACAAGTTTCACTGTAATGGATGTGTGAAAACAAGCAAGCTCTGTGTTGAGAACGTAAGAAAGGATGAGGCCAAGCACTAGAAGGTAACTATTTGAAGCTGTAGCAGTTCTAACTGCCCTTCCCAGAAGCATGTTTGCTACTATTAGAGAAGCATGAAATGATTTTTAGGGAATATATCAGTGTTCATACCTTTTTGCAAATATGATAGCTTACTTTAGAGCATCTAGACCATTTCATGTGTCAAACTGTAACCATTTCAGTGTTCATAGCTTTTTACAAATAAGATAGCTTATACTAAAACATCTTAACTAATTCATGTGTCAAACCTAATTTATTTTTCATATCAAAGGCATCATCTGTATACTCTCTTCTTTTCTACTGTGAAGGATATTAAACATCTTCTAATCTAGTAATTCCTAATCTTTCTCTCTTTTTTTTTGCAAGAACAAGTTTATCACTGCATATCTTACAGATAACCCTGTGCCTTGTCTCTCACACCTCCCTTCTCTAGTCAACTCCTATTTCTTGTGGCATATTTGTGAAGATCATGGCATTAACAGCAATTATGTCTTTGTCTTAAGAAGAGAATTCAGTCTTTCAACTGACAGTTTCTGGTCTGCCCTTGGATTGCTAATATAGTCATCATTTTGTGCTGGTTTCAGGCAGGCACGAGCTCCTCTCTTACACAGAGCTGCCTGGCCCAGACTGGCTGAGAGGTTTGTTTCAGTCCATGGTATGTCAGGCTGGGTGTGCACATGCCCAGTTTCAAAAGGGGCAACATTGCTTGAGGCAGAGGATCATTAAGGCTTTTGGCTAGCCTTGATAGCTGGGTTGTTAGCTCCTTTTGTTAGCTCTTGGTGTGGTTGTTAACATGGGAGCAGTTTTTTTCTTAGTGGTTTGGGGTGTGTGGTTCTCCCTGCTCTGGTGGTCTCTGGCTCGGGAGCTGTTTGCTGCTTTGGGACCTGGCTGTGTGTTGGTCAGCTCATGGTGAGCTGCTGAATCATATGTTCTGTTTTCTATTGGTTTAATTACTTATTAGTAGTAGTATTAGTATCACCATGATTTTAATTTATATTATTAAATAGTTCTTAACTTCAGGAGCTTTACATATCTTTCCTCCAACTTTCCTCTTGCACTGGGGAAGGGGAGGAGGTGATTGAGTGACTGAGTGGTACTTAATTGCCAGATAAGGCTAAACCAGGGCAGTTGTATAATACACAGACACACAGAGCGTACAAGATGAATGGCAGCAGACTTTTGAGCACTTGAAAACCTTTTAAAAATCTTGAAAATGAGTATTTAGTTACTGGAGCCTTAAACTCTATCTTCCATCCATAAGCATATCATGAATGCATCATGTGAAATTAAGAGCTATTTCTGAAATTATTGCTACATTACGCTGATCTTAAAATGGGTTATGTTTTTTCCCTCATGCAATTGTAATCTCAAGTGTCAAATCTTTTGCCACAGTGTTGGTGATTGTTTCAGAAGTGCCATAAGACTTCCAACATTTTAATTCTTGGCAAAGCCTTGGTGTGCCACTAATGTAGACGTATTGACAGTTGAGACTCCCAACTGCATGTATTAAAACTCTGGAAAAGTCCCTGGATTTCCTACCAAACTAATACAAACACCAGCTCGACACTGCCAGGTTAAATCAAGTAGCTGCTGGACTTTGAGTGTTTTACATCTATCTCTATATATAGGTGTATAAAATACATAAAAATCCAGTATGAAATTACATATGAATTCATTCTTGAATAAAAGAGCTTAGCTGTATAAAGCACAGGCATCTTTAGAAGATGCTTAAGGGAACTGAAATAGCTGATAAAGGCTGCTAATAAGTGAACCTTTCACATCAGTGCCAAATAACAAATATTTAAATTATACAGACAAAAATAAAAATATAACTTTGAATGATATTAAATTTTTATCCATCAAATTAATTCCAAAGATTATCTGTTTATGATAGGTTTTCTGTTTGGTTTTAATAGTGCATATTTTGTTCTGCCTTGTTCTGTAATATTTTCATTGATAAAATACAGGGCACAGGAAAGAATTGATTAATTGAGGGTGTTATTGGACAAGGAGGATGCTGAATGCAAAAGCCACTAATGGGGCACTATATCAGTGCCCTGATACTATATAAGTCACTATATGTAGTATAAAAAAAGAAGAATTGAGGAGCAATAAGTATTTCAGAGGATTAGGTCTCTCTGTTAATCTGATTAACAGGTTGAAAGCCTTTTCAGAAATATGCAGTTTCTTTAAACTGAGAAATCAGGGTAGCTATCTTAATTTCTATTCCCATGATTGTACTACGCTGTTCAAAGGATCAACATTTGTAGAAAATCCCCCCATTAATTCTGTTATGATAGCTAGAATAGTAAAGGAATTTCTAACCACCTAAAAATAGTGAGGAAAGCAAGCATCTCAAAACATAAAAAAAATTAAAATAAATT